>NC_089659.1:4507500-4777500 GCF_037042795.1 Molothrus aeneus | reverse complement strand
TTTTCTGATCAAGTTTTTCCTCCTTTAGAAAAGTCCACGCTTTTTTAATTGCATGGCATGTAAGATAAAAGAAAGCAATGATGTATGTGCTCTGAACAAGCTGAAAAACATGAGTCAAGGTTTCTCTGAGACAGAAATCAATTTTGTGCAAGTCAAGCCATCACACCTGGTTTGATCAGACAGGGTCTTCCTTTGATGGTAGGAAACACCAGTGCCAGAATATGGATGTGCACACAATCAGTCTCAATGGTGAGGTTCCCTGTTAAGCACAGTCCTTGAACTTCTGTGGGTGGCACCTCACCAAATTCCCCACCAATTAAATAGAAATAGTCCATCCATTATGGTGCCACAACTCTCTAGGGACAGGAAAGGCATCTTTGAGGATGTCCCACTAGACCATTGCCCCGTTTTTAGACTCTTCCCCAAGCATTCTTTTTTGTCTGCCATCAAATAAACATGGGATATTGGGCTAGACCCACCTTCAGCTCCATTTTCTGTGGTCAATTCTTATATGATTAAATAAAACCTATTTTTTAAGTCTTAATCCATACACTATTAAATTTACATGAAACAAAAAACCTCCTCTTTGATGTGCGTTAGAGACATTTGAAGATCCCCTCCAACCCAGACTATTCCATGATTCTGTGACACTGCAGGTGCAGAGTGGAACCCGCACAGAATATATAACAGGCTGCAGTAATGTGGAAACTGGCCCATCCCCAGGCAGCTGCTTGCTAGCTGGCAGCACAGGCAGCCAGTGCCACACAGGAGGGCTCTGCAGACAGCAGGGAGGAGGAACAGAGATGGTCAGCACATTCCCATGGCCCACAGGAGCATCTGGTGAACACCACAGTGGGCAGAACACTGAGTTATGCACTGTTTACTTCTCAGTTTCACCATTGGGTTCCCATCAGCATCCTCTAAGGTATAAAAATGATCAAAAACAAGTCTGAATCGTATATTGGTCAGCTTTCATTATATTTATCAGTGAAACTGAGCCTTTACACACACAGGGGATTCAGTTCACCCTGGGAATACAAAGCAGCACATAATTATGTTTTCCTTGCAGGACACTAATTCACCAGCCATGCCCAAGAAGAAGAGCTATTGCAGTGGCACACAGACTGAGCTGCAAGCTGTCCCTTGCTTGTGAGAATGCCCCATGTTGTGTTCTCAAGCAGAGCCACAAGGAAAACAAGGGCAGGAATTTTTGTTCTGATGTTCTAGATTGAGCCCCACAAAATAAAGGAAGAACTTCAACTTCCATATATCAAGAGCTACCACTAAACCAACAGAATAGTGCAAGTATCTTAGAAACTAGACAACCTATAAAAAGTATATATAAACCCCATTTATATATAGATTTAAGAGCCCAGCTTTATCACCCACCTTAAAAGTGCTGGCTTCTCATCAAATCAGTAGCTGTTCTTCAGCAGAAGCAGAGACAGATTGCATGAAACATGTTGTGATTTGCTATGCTCTGTAAATATAAACTAAAAAGGTATAAAAAAAGTGCTTATGAAAAATACATAGCCAAAAAAAGGAGGAAGAAAAGTAGACATAAACAAAACAAGTGAGATATAAATGCAAATGATGCTGCAGAATTTAGGACATTATATATAATAAATAGATTTAACCATTTATATGGGATACTAAGAAAAAACTCACATTCTATTGTTGACAGATGAAGAGGATTTAATTAACAGCAGGGGAAGTGGAGGGCAAATTATCACCAGTTTGATGAGAAAAAATTATTTTTAGTCAAAAGATTCAAAACTTTGAAGAGTGTAAATTCTCCTGCTTCAGGTTTTTATTCAGCTTCTCACAGATGGAAGGAGGAAACCAAATCCTCTGGGGGAAGCTCTTCTTTTATTGCTCCAGCAATGCTTCTCATGTCCTTCCTTCAAAAACTGGTCCTGACTGTTACCAGAGACAGAGTGCAGAGACAGGGGAACCTTGCTTTTATCTCATGTGGCAACTCCTATATCAAAAAATACCAAAAATGAGAAATCCTGAGGCCTACAAAATCTTTGTATCCTCAAGTGTAGGAATCCAAATGCAAAAGAAGAATTAACAGAAGTCTTTTTTATTGATTTCTGTGGACATTACATGGGACCCCTGAGACTACAACACAAATGAGAACTGTAAAATATATTCACAGTCCTGTCAAAACCTGAAGACTAATGACCTAATAAGAAGTTGTTAAGTTGGTGATTCAAAGATATCCATCAAAATTTTATTCAGAGGTGTGAACACTTCAAGTGACATCAGGGTAATTTGAGCTTGTAAGGCAGTAAAAGGAGGTGTTTCCTTTTGCTTTTCAAGTCCACTTGAACATTTTCATCCTCTACAGGCAAGTTATGATGATGGCGAGGAAATTCAATTCACAACTGAGAAAAATGTGTAAATCCACTGGAAAGTGAATCAGAGAGAAAATTCTGAAATTCTGCAGGAGCCTTAGGCACAGCTGCTGGCCCATGGTGCCGCTGCTCTGCCCTCAATGTCCCACAGCAAGTCCAAAGGATGGGGTAAAACTGGTGACTGGGGGAAAATGTGTCTGTAAAATTTCAGATGGCATAAAAAAAATAAAACATACAAGAGTGGCCCAAAACAGGCTTTAGAGTAAGTGGATGAAACCACTCATTCTACAAAATTATTTTGCTGTCCTTTGGTTTGAGGCATTTATGTTGAAGTCACTTTGTAGCAAACAAATATCAGTAATCTCACTTCAGTTTTGACTTTCTGCCCTAAGGTAAAACCACCAACCAAAAATTTACAGTTATAACAAAATTCCCCTTATTATGTTGCTTTGACATAGGATCTGAAGTCCAACCTTGTTTTTATAGCATGATTCATTTACTTTCATGAAGTTCCTGGGAGAAATCTATTTTCCATCCTTGAATTTTCCAGAACTGATATAAAAAACTTGAACTTACCACCTCAGAACTAAAACCAGAATGATTAAGATATACACAGAAACCTTCCCAGACATTCAGATTTCTCTGTACCAATCTCATTGCTCATCTACCAATGCAGAGACTTCCAGGTCTGATCTAGGCATCATTTTAACTCATTGCATTGTGAGATTTCATGGTGTTATGCTGACACCTGACCTGAAATTACACCACAGAAACACTCAAACTCAGATGCACTTAAAGAAAAAAAAAATCACAAGTCATTCATTTTAGAGTTCTAGACAGTTGATTTTTTCCTTCAAAAAATTGCACTATAGCATGACTAAGATAGCTGACTGTTTTGGCTATATTCTGTAATGATTCCTGTACATGCTCTCTTAGCCTCCACCATGGGATGTTTGTTACAAGAAGAGTTTGCCTTAGCAGAGCTCCATGTGAAGAAGCAAGGAGGAAAAAATCAGGTTCAAGTTAAACCAGTCCTTAACAATTATTTTTTAAAGACTACTGCCAGGATCATAATTTTAAAAAAATACCTTTCTGAGTTTGATTTAAGCTCAGAAACAGGAACAAAGAAGATCTGTTGCCAAATTTTAAGGGACTTTTTATGATCAAGAAAAATTTGGCAGAAGTGTGAGAAAAGATGAAACTGGCACAGAATTACAATGTGAGTATCTAAGAACCTCAGTTTGCAAGGGATCATCGGGCAAGGTTTCAGAAACAAAATCATCATATGTTGCTCATAATTCTTAAAAGGTACTGAAAACTCCACAATATCTTGCATTTATGGCTTTTGAAAGGATCAGATACTCTCTACTGGTCAAAATCTTTTCAAAATTTATAAGCAGAGGAGGCAAGATTTGGCTAAGCTACAACATGGGCTATCAATGTCCTTGGCACACACTAATGCCAATTTTTAAATTCTATCTATTGGGGAAAAGGCACAAGAACTAAACCTGAGGACCAAACACTGAGACAGAGCAAAAATTAGAGGGAAATGTAATTTTGTCTGCAACACTGGGCCTCAAACAGCAGTTCCAGAGTCTGAAGGCAACTCACACAGGCTTTGAGAACTGATTTTTAGCCTCATCAGGAGCAGAGTCAATAGCAATGAATCCTCTCTCTGAACAGGGAAGAGAGGCAGGTTTTTAGAAACTGTTTTGGGCTCTTATGGAAACTAACAGAATATTTTCTTTTCAACCAAACTTCACACAGTGGGGACAGTTGGCAGTGCTCCCTTTTGTGAAACTGGGTAAAGTTAAAAGCAGGTTTTTCAGACACTGTTGTAGTTCTTCAACATTTAAACTACTTCACATATAAAAGTCAGTGGAAGCTCTTGCTTTCCTGTGAAATATTGCTCCAGAGAACATGACTGCATGGGCCAGTGGTTCCCTCCTGTTTCCAGAACTGAATAAACTATTAAAGTTTCAGTGCTGGCACAAAAGCTCTCTGAAAACATTTTTATCACTCAACATGTAGAACATCGATTCCCCTGAGGAGCCCAATTACAACTCACTAAGTTAAGCCAAAGCCCAGCAACAAGATGTTCACTTAAAATATCAAAAATAAGTTTTGCTCAGTAAACAAAGTGCAGTTGTGGACTGGTTCTGTTTCTGCTTTGTTTCCAAGTTACAGAAACAGGCTCAGCAGCAGCAGCAGTTCTGTCTCACAGGCAGTCACAGCACTCAGAAAGGCTTCTGACTCTCTGATGTGATTCAAACAAGTTCAGTCACAACTGAAGTCTCTGACAGGTCTTCTCCCAGATTAGGGTGAATGAATTTTGCAGCTGCTTTAATGGCTGGTTCTGCTTTCAGATTTTTCAATAGGCTCTATCACAGATCCCAACACGCTCATTCTTACCCAAAGAAACAATGAGTTTCTATCTCAGCTGTAAAATAAACTGAGACCAAATCTACTCAATATTGTGTAAAAAGGGATTAAGTGAGGTCAGAATTAAATTATTAACATCTGCAAGAAAGACAAAAAAGCAAAAACAAAATAAATATTGTCTGTAAAAAAGAAAAGTTGATAATGGAAAAAGGAAGTAATTCTTTCCATTAAAAAAACTCAGCAGGAGATCAAAATGTATCATCTAGACAGCTGTACTGTTCTGTAAAACAGATTCTCACAATGATAAGAAAAGCCTGACAATAATTCTCTATTTTAGACAGGAATAACAATTCTTTTGTTCCAGTTGCTCTTCAGCTGATGCCTTTTAAGTAGGGAACAGTAATTCCAGTTTTCAGGGGAAGCCAAGAGACATTTACCTGTATTTCATCTCCTAATCAAAGCTGGCCAGTTTGCAGTGCAATCTGTATTTGAATCTCATTTGCCTATGTAAAGATGCTTCACATGCATTTAGCTTCAGACATTGTGTATTACTAAAAACCAAACAAAGCAGAACCACATTCTGCTTCCTTGAAAGCAAATGCAATCTCTTGCTTTGATTTTGGAGATAACAGCATTGGTTCCTGAATGCAGGCAGGAAGTATTAACAACAAAAAACTCACTTTGGCTCCCTAAGGCACAGGGAGACACCATGCAGACTTTAAAGCCATTGACTGCTCTGACAAACCCACAGAAGAGCTCTAGGAAGAGTTTCAGAAGTGAGTAAGAAAACCCAACCCAAACCAGCCAAACATCCGTGCACCCCCTCAGCCCCATCAGAGGAGGAATGAACAAACACCTCTCCTGCACTTTGCCCAACAAATGTGGGATGTGGTGCAACCAAATGTGATTTTCCTTGCACCCATTACAGCCTGCCACTTCTAGCAAATCTTCATCTCACCTGAATTCTCTGATGTAGAAGTGTAAGTGGTATCACTTATTTGCTTCTAATAATCACAACATTTTTTAAGTAACCCATTCAGGATACTCACTACCATAACAAAGTATTTCCTTAAACACTTAACTTTCTTGCATGTAACAGAAAAGAAAATCTGTTTCTTTACTCACTGTAGAGTATACAAAACACTTTTAGAAGTGTACAAACACTTTTGGATGATTATGCTTAAGGATTGTTTTGGGATAAACTAGAAGAAAATGAGGCTGGAACACTGCTTACTATAACTCTATGTTTGACCACACAGGTCTTTTCTTCCACAACTACATAAATTCTTGACCACCAAGAGGGATTACTCATTCAGACCCAAGAGCACCTACACTGGCTTTAGAATTGGGGCTGAATTCAAATATTTCTTTCTCTTCACTTCAAATTTCACTGACATAATTCAGCTCAAGATAAACAAGTAGTAAACATTATGAGGCAAAATACCATATATGTGCTATTCATTAAGCAAATATTTTTTTAGTTCAGTGCTGTTGTCTACAGCACAGCAGATCAAATCTAAGCAGTTCTGGCAGTGATCTTCACTATTCCACAGAAGTTTATATATTACCACCAGCACCACAGTAATTTCAATGGTGAGGAAAGCCATGATAAGCAGGTGGCTAATCAGCAAATTCTATTAAATTATTTGGCCATTTCTGTCTAGTCCTGGGTGGATAATCATGCTTGTCAAAAAAGCTGCCAGTATGGCTGAGCATCCAGTTGGCAGGCTAGGCCAATTAAGGAATAAGTAGATGAAGACACAAGAGATATCTTAGATTAAATTCTGATTCCTGGCACATTTTATAGGAGATAACAGGAACACAAGGCAAAAGAACCCAGTCCTCAGAGGCTTTTACTCACACAGTAACTGTGTACTCACTTTGCTGCAGCAGCTTAAAACATGGGGAAGAAAAAGAGTGGCCAGAGTCACCCTTTCAGCAGAGCAGAGGCAGAGCCAGGAGCAGCTCTGCATCCTTTACTCACCTCCTACTCAGGCTCAAACTCAGCTCTGCCTGCCTGGCTTTAAGTGTTAATCCCAACTCTTAGCACTAGCATTGAATGAGCCTTCCTTTTAACTAAGAGACAAAATACACAGGAAGAAAAAGGTGGTGGAAACAGAGCTGGACTTCAGTGTTGATATCTCTGCTGGGAACTCGGAAAATCACCTCGTGAGTGATGAAGTCAAGTGCACTACTGGCTGCTCTCAGCAAGAAGGGAAGGGATCATTTTGATATGATCACATAAATATTCAACAAATGAATGGTTTTTACTTTCTGCAGAGCACTCACTACACAGATCAACTTTTACTCTGATTGCTCCAGCCACTCTACTTTTCCTCTTAGCATAATTTATATCACAACACAAGCATTTTAGCAATAAATTGTGCTACCTCCAAACAGACAATGATTAAATATGCTAAAAAGCTTTTAGGAAGTATAGGTTGACTGAGTCATTTCCAACATTGTGCTACAAAGCAAACTTAAAATGAAAAATACAGTATGTCAAATAGAAGTAAACAATCTGTCATTTTATACATACTTAGGCAGAAGCTGAAATGCTTGCTCAAAATAAACTGACATCAAAAGTTCATTGCTTTCCAGCGAGTATTTCTTGTTTCATGTTATGCTATTGCTTTGCAAAATAATATTTTGAGAGGAATTTGGTTGTAGCATGAATTGCTTTTTGAATAACAGCTCCACATTATTTCAAGCAATTCTTGTGGTTTACACCAGCATGATTGAAGTGACTGGGTGCAAGATGAACACTGGGGTGCCTCTGTGCTGCTCTCTGTGAGTGCTTTGCCAGCTCAGTGAATCTGTCAATTTACAGATGATGCCTTAACACTTTAAGGAGGACTTTGTTTGCAGAAACGATCTCGTTTTAGAAGGTATACTCGAATTACAAACATGTTGCCATGTAGCACTCTTTGTGAGTCATTATCTCAGAAACTTAGACAGTTCTGAAGGGAGATGTGTCAGAGTGTGACCAACATTTCTGTAATGGCATTTTTCATGACAGCATCACCCATTTGAGAGAGCAGAGCAGATGTTTTCTTGTTTGGCCCCTGCCAAGCACAGAACCTTCAACTCCTTTCCAAAGCCTTGGGAAGGCAGGAGTTACTCATAAAGGTAAGACTCAGTTACCTACCAGTGGGTTATTCCTCACTTGCCCTGAATTAATACACAGAGCAGAATACAGAAAAATGGGAGAATGGGACGCAGGAAACTTCCAGCAGCTTCTCACACGAGCCACCCCTGTAACCCCCCCACTACCAAAAACCTGGCTACATAAACACAATACACAAATATATCAGCAGCTGAGGACAAGGAACAGAGCTCTCAGTCTGGGGTATTAATTTCCATCAGAGGACAAACCACAACACCATTATTTCCCCATTTCCATAGATTTTAGTTAACCACTTCTCTGAATCCTACTATCCCAGCACAAAGCACTGCTCTGCTGCTTAGGTTTCTGCCCAGCAGCTGGGTCTGCTCAGAATGTCAGATTTCCTACTGAAGCTAAAAGGGACCAGAGGAGAGACCTTGGCCCCACAGTCACTGCTGCCTGACCCTGGCCAGCAGTGAGACAACAGAGGCTCAGCTCAGGATGAGAGCACTTTGCACTGAGTCAGCCAAGCAGATACATATGATATTTTACTTCAAGGATATATGTGTTTTGAAAAACTGAAGCCTTTCAAGACTTTTCCTACCTAAAAGTTGAATATTAGCACAAGGCAGGACAAGGGGCAGCAGGGCACTGAAACACCTGCGTGTGAAAGGTGGATTCTGTCCATTGAAGTCACAGCAATAGAACTTGTCAAAAAAAAAAAGCTTCACTAAATATTTCATACATTTTGCTAAGGCTTACAGGCAGGTACATGTTTAGATTTTTTAAGAGTACTGGGCAGGTTTTTACTAAACCCAAAACACATATCTTGTTCAGTGGCATCAGCTGTTCTGACCAAACTTGCCTTGCTCTTCAGTGGATTCATCTGTCCTGCAGCCAGAAAATTGCTTTCCTAAAGAATGAGAATAAACTAAATCCAAATGTAACATCCTTCCTAACGACAAAAATGGCCAAAATAATTATGCAGATTCATAATTCTCACTTCCTTGAGTTACAATCATTGAGGTTTCTCTGGGAAATCTCCACACCTCAGATGTAACTAAGCCCTAATTCTTAAAAGATCTGCAGCACCTTCCTTGGAACACGCAGTGAGTGACATCACTTTGTGAGCCCTGTCACAAAGCCCCAGAAGCACAAGGAGACTCAGCCTCTGCCTTGGGTCCCTGGCTCAGCAGTTTTGCTCCCTATAAATGCAGGAACCCCTGCCTGGGGCCAGCAAAGCCCCAGAGCAGCAGGACTGAAGGGCAGCAGAGAGGGATGGATGTCTGGGGAATCACACATGTCCTGAGGCATAATCTGCACCAGGTCACCTCCAGAGCACACAAAGCTTGGATTTCACTTTCTCATGCAAAAAGCAGAGTTCATTTGAGGGCAGAGCATTAGCTTCAGGCAGCTTAAAAGGTACATCAGCATCACTAAAAGCAGCTTGCATTTAAAGTCTGTGATACAATTATTTTAGAGCAAATACTCTTCCAGGGTTTGCTTCAAAAACACTAAATTGAAAAATATCACAAGAAGTAATTATTATGCTAATAGTCATTCAAAATGCAACATGATTCTTTCCACACAAGGGAATTGGTTTGATTTCCCTTTCTAGCAGCAGAATTAATATATTGTTTTAAACATAGATATGCCTAATTTTAGAACACATGGACTCTGCCATGTGGTTGTTTACTTAGATGGGGTGCTTTAATTTGCTTGGCACTTTCTAATGTTTAGGTTGTCTTTCAGAATAAGGAAGAGATGTCTGGACACATTGTGGGCTAAACCAGAATATAATTAGAAAGCAAAAGCTTTAGGGGATCCTTCTTTATTATATCCACAACACTTGAACACATTATCTAGCTCTGTGCTCTATAATAGAACACTCAACATATACTAAGAGACAAACCAAGAATAAAAATAGCATCATGAACAGCCCTCCATATGTGTTTTCAGTGAGAAACACTAGGCAAATGCAAAGAAGCTACAAAGAAACTGCATATTTTTCATATATAAATTCTGTCATATCTGTTCAGAAAAAACAGTTAACAGATCCCTTAGGAGCTCCCAAGAGTTCATGAAAAAAATAAATCTATGCTAAATATAGCATTTCTAAAACTGTTTATTCACTTATATAGGTATCTAGACTATTTTACTCAAGGATTCCCCTAAAAAAAGGTTCAGATTTAAGCATCATTGAGCAAAACCAGATCAAGGCCTGCAGAATGCAGGTCATCTCTGTATACCCTGGGACCATGATAGCTGTGGAAGAATCCAGAACCACACTGGCCACCTGTTTAACTAGTATAGACACAGTTTGACTTAGAGAAAACAAGATGAAATCCCTGATATTGCCAGACTAACAAGA
Source organism: Molothrus aeneus (assembly GCF_037042795.1). Lineage (NCBI taxonomy): Eukaryota > Metazoa > Chordata > Aves > Passeriformes > Icteridae > Molothrus > Molothrus aeneus. The sequence continues at coordinate 4,767,281 of NC_089659.1, read as the reverse complement.
AATTTGTTCAGATAACTTCTACACTATGGAATTTGTATCCAATTATAAGACATGAGTAGCAGAAGTCACAGCTTCTGTGCTGAGAGGAGCTGGATGGAATTGTAATTGTAATTCAAAGTCCTTCCCAAAGAGGAAGGTAATAGTGTTAATGAAAATCAGCATATCAAAGTGTGTTTGCATATCAAAAGATAACTCAGCCCCAGATAAACAATGTTCATTTGCATTCTTACAAATTCCCAGAATTAATCAAGGCACAATATAAAATTTCCCTAACTTAATTAGCATGAACAAAAGGGAAGTGAAAGTCCCTACATACTTCTTTGAAGACTCATTAGCACTCACCAGCATCCTGATAACGTTCAAGTGCAATTAGAGAGGGGTACCAGAGCAGAATACATTTTAAAGAGCCCCAAAAGCAGAGGACTGAGATGCTGCCAGAAGGCACTGCAGAGAAACACAATGTGAGGTAACAGCTTAATGACAGGCATATTCTCTGCAGAACAGCTGCTTTTGTTTGATGCTTTTTTCCCCTGTAAATTTATTCTTGTTTTGTAACCACTTCACTAAAATAAAATTTACTGCCCTGGTTTTTAAATTGTCAGCAAGAGGACCTCCTACTTACTTTTTACTTCTTTGAAATTCCTGATATAGAGATGCAAGGACATCCTGTAGCAGCCTGAAACTTGAGACAAGTGTGGAAAGTTGAAGACATAAAGTGCACGTCACACTAAACTGAAGTGCTCAGTTTGAGAACTGGGTTTGCCCAGTGGTATCTCCAAGACTTCACTGTGAGATATCTCATAATAGAAGTCAGAGCACAAAGAGCCTGTGACAGCTGTGAAAGCTGTACCATCAAAAACAGGACAAAAAGTTTAAACAAGAAAAATATTTATCAGTGAAATCTTTTCAGAAGTCCATAACTGAACAAGTCTGAAAGGCAAAAGAGCATCACTGATTCAGAGCCCTGTCCTCAGAAGATTCTCCCTTGCAGAAGGGTACAGGAAAGCACCAGTCATGTGCCTTGTCATTTATGGATGAAAAGTCCTTCTTTGGACTTCATTCAAGTCCTTTAATTTATGGAGAAGAAGTTTTCTATTCAATAAAGGATTTTGGATTTTTCATATTTGGGTTAGGATTATGTGATGTAGTCAATTTAAAACACTTGCAAACCACTGAGAATATTGATAGTTTCAGCCTCCAACTCTTCAGTAAAATATTCTATATCTATCCCACCACTTCCCTCAATGAAGAAGTAGAAATAACAATTGGTACTACAGTAACTGGTGAGTGACTTCCCTATCTTTACCTTGACCCATGAGCTGCTCCATCTTCATTTCCCCCGCCCTGTTGAGGAGGGTGAGTGAGAAAGGGGCTGGGAGTGTCTGGCAGCCAGTTAAGGCAGATCCAGCACATGCCCAGAGCCCAGATCTCACAATTACAGCAGGATGGCAGCTCTGATGGTGAGCTATAAGCATGACCCAATCCTGGATTGAGAACTCTAAGGCCAATTTATTGCACTATTACCACTGCCTGCCTCTTGCAGTTCTCACATATTTCTGAAGGCAAGAACTCATTTGCTACTGAAGAGGAAACAAGAAATAACATTTGTGTAAAGGATCCATTGAATCATCAGTTATATACTCATACAATTACTCTGCCTGTGAATAATGCATTCCTTGGTGTAATGGCTGGGAGCTAAGGTGTATTATAAAAGAATGGTGGATGTGATGCTGCATAGGAGTAGGCCTGAGGATAACATATGTACAAGATATTTATGAAGCATATATGGTTTTAAGCAGATTCATTACTGTGAGTTTAGAATACAAACTGGGGGAACTTTCATCCAACAACCAGATATGTTATGCTCCTGAATTTTGGTTTCATGAACTCAAATTACAATAAAATTACAAAAAAACAAACACAAACTCCAATTTAACTAGGATCTGACAGAAAAAGCTTCAGAATAGTCTCAATACTTCACAGCAATTGCCATACAGAGGTACTAGAGATATCTACTGTAGCCTCAGAAATTAGTCCTGGTAATCATGCACACTGCAGCAGTGCCAAGGAACTTTACTGGGAACACCTTCATTCTTCATTGGACACAGGAGTGCACTTCTGCACTGAACCTCACCAGCACCCCTCTCCAGAGTGCTCTGATGCACACTGTAGCATCTCAGAGCATGGGAACTGAATCTCTTCCAGCTGCACATGGCCTAGAAATTCCCTCCAGCTGCATCACAAACCCAGGCAAGAGCTAATCAGAAGTTAAAAAAAATACAACCAAAAACCCCACACAATCTGAAATGCATATAGCATGGACATTCAAATGCTCATAGCATGGACATCAAGCCCTCAGCAGTTATTCCACACCCTCTGTTCTGCAAACTGCAAACACAGTCTGGCCAGGATGCCCAGTGTTCCCACAGGACTCTGCTGCCCATTCCACACCAAATGGCTGCCACCCACGAGTGCACAGGGGCCCCCATCACCTTTCCAAGTCTGTGCCAGGCATCTCCCTGATGCAATGCCATGAATTTACCCACTGATCCATGAAACCACACTCAGCCCGCCCAGGGAAACCCACAGTGCCCTGGTGTGGGGTCCCAGCACACTCACAGGTGCATTTCTGGACACAGCAAGCCCTGCAGGTGGGACTGCCCAGTTGGGACCTTGCTGCAGTCAGGAGAATTAAAGGAGTGGCCCATTTCCCAGAGGAAAAGCTGCTCTGCAGTGGAGTGACTGGCAAGCAGCTGGAGCAGAGGGCATCCCTGAGCAGCCAGCCTGGCAGAAGAAAAGGGAATAGAAATTTCAGTTTGTCAAGACAGAAAGAATCATATTCACAGTGTGAGAACAGAGCAAAAGGTTCACTCTAAGACATTTAAGTCAGCTATTACTCAAAATATCCTGTCTTGAGCCACAGGCCATGGGATGACCACTGTATCACAGAGAAGAGAGTGTTTTGTAGCATATCAAAGGTTGTACAAATGGTGCCAGCATTCAGCCACTAACTGGCTTTTCAGCAATAATGGCTCCAAGCTATTTATCTAGACTTGCTAACAAAAACAGTCAAGACAAAACCCTATGAGATAATTTAGTCTCTTTCTTTATCAAGTTTATCCATGCTGACAGCAACAAATCCTAATTACTTCAGCTAAGCCATTTTAATTGAAAGCACAATCCTAGCCTGCTGGATTAATAAAAGAAAAAATAAATCATATGTCTGTGTGCAAGAGAAATTTTTTTTTGAGGACAGCTGAGTGGTTTTGTTGTGGATATTCAGTATTTTTCTGCAGTGCATTAATAGTCATTTATTTACCATAAAAAGACATAACAAAAATAGCAAATGGGTTAGAAAGCCATGAACACAATAATGTAAAGAGAGAAACTGGCAACTCAATCCTTCTGCCAGAGGTTGTTAAAATGGCAAAGCAAACATAAAACCCATTAAGTATAATGGAACAGGAAAACTAGCAGTGCCAAACAAGAATTAAGAGTTCAAAGATGTGTGATCAATAGAAGGATTTAAAAGGAAGGAAATAAAAGCAAACCAATAAGATATCAATAGCCAATATGGTTAGAGAAAATAAAACTGCTGCATTTAAGGGAAATGAAGCATTTTAAAATATAGTGAAGAACAAACTTAAAGTAAGACAGATTATTGTAAATGTAGTTGATAAAATCCTAAACAAGGATATAGACTAAGGAAAAGTACAGTAGATACAGTGGATTATTCTTTTTTTAAGCAGATATAGGTGTCCTGCCTGTCACACACAATACAAAGATTACTGTCTGGGACAGAAAGAGGAACCCATTTAGACTCTGCATTTTCCAACTGGCACATGCAAAAGACTTGCATCTATGAATCTGTAAAGCACCACTCAGATAAACAGAAGGCTTCTAAATTGAATATGTGTCAGCAGTGCCCTGGCAGCCAGGAGGGACATCCCTGTCCTGGGGTGCACAGGCACAGCCAAGGGGAGATTGTCCTCTGCTCTCACCAGAGTGGCCTCACCTCAAGTGCTTGGGGTGCCACAATACAAAAAAGACATTAAGCCATCAGAGAGCATCCAAAGGAGACCACAAGGATGGGGAAGGGAAGCAGATGAGGTCACCTGGCTTGTTCAGCTGGAGGAGACTGAGCACAGAGCTCATTGCAGTTACAGCTTGCTGATGAGGAGGGGCAGACCCTGATCCCTCTCTGTGCTGGCCCATCACAGGACCCGAGGGAATGGCTGAAGTTGTGTCAGGGGAGCTTTAGTTGTGTATTAGGGACAGGTTCTTGCCCCAGAGGGTGCTGGGGCACTGGAACAGCTCCCAGAGCAGCGCTCACAGCAGCTCTGACAGAGCTCACGGAGCCTTTGGACAATGCTCTGGGGCACAGGCTGGGACTGTGGGGTGTCCTGGGCAGGGCCAGGAGCTGGCCTCGATGGTCTTTGTGAGTCCCTCCCAACCCAGCACATTCTGTGAAATTCCAGTGTTTAATAAATCCAATAAACCATTGAATTTCACAGGGCTTGAAGGACTCCCTGGGTAGTTTTAAGATGTAAAACTGGCAAGGACACCCATGGAGTTACAGTCTGTATAACATATTAGTCTACAGAACAGTAACTGTGAATCTCATAACAAAAAAGAATTAGAAGCTAAAATGTAATTAATGACAGTCAACATGGTTTCATAATCTTTCCACACCTTTCTAAATCTTCTCAAACAAACCTGTAAAGCTGACAAGATCACTCATCTGGTAGATCAAGCTATCTTGACATACGCTTGTATTTTTTCAAATTGTTAGATTTAATTCCATATAATGTTGGCACCAGACACAGTCTGAGAGGTATCACGAAGGATTACAGAGCTCTGGGAGCAGCAGTAAATGACTCTGGAGTGCAGGTGACCTTTTCATCACTCCTCCCAGTCAAAGGGAAGGGATAGAAAGGGCAGTCCAATCTGCCAAGTCAAAAAATGGTCACAGGACAGTGCCAGAGCCAGGGCTTCAGTTCCTTCTTCACCCAGAGGATGGGTGGGCACTGGAACAGGCTTGACCAAGTGCTGCTGAATATTTTTACGAGCAATATAAAATCTTTGCTAATAAAGTTGGCAGCTAGCACAAAGTTCAATACTGTAAAAATGAAGATAGGTAATAAAAGATACAAGACCATGTGAATTGCCAACAGACTAGTCAGAATCCATCTAAACCTGCTTTAACACAGCCAAGCTCCAGGTAGTGATGGCAGGATTACAGCAGACAGACCCAGTAACTTGCTCAGACTGACCTCAGGGCATGTCTGGAGCACCCTTCATAAAATGCAGAATAACTGTTAAAATCTGGGTAATGGCAGTAATTATATATATAACCCTAGTAAAACGTTGCTGGAAAACCACATCCTTTCAGAAAATGAGTTGCACAAAGGGCAGAATAACACAGGAATGAATTCAAAGAACAGATATAAGAATAACCTGGAAAAGCAAACTTTACAATGTGGGGCATAAAAGCTTAAGGCATATAAAAAAGATATGTGATTGCCCTATGGTAATTTCACAGTGAAGTAAATATGATGGTGGGGAATTTTTCCTTCTGATGCAAATAATAATAAAATCCAATGGCTTTAAGTTTAAACTTGTAAAATTCAGCATGTCAAATAAGATCTAATTTACCAAAGCAGGTGAACAGCAGGATATATAAATGGAAAATGCATTGAAGAAACTATATTAGTTCAGACCATTGAGGCAGTCTGTCTGAATTGATCTTTAGAAGTGTGAATAAATGAAGCAAACTGGTGTTTGAGCTGGAATCCTGAACACAGACTGTGAATGTAAGGGAGTACTCCAAGCAGCAGGAGACAGAATGGTCAGCAGATGAGTCCCTGCCGTGCTGCTTTATAAATTCCTCTCATTTTGTAAAATCCTGCACCTACTCATATCCAGAGCAGCATCATTAGAACTCACTATCACAGACAAGTAACTAATATTTGGTGAGTTTTATATTTCTGTTAAAAGGATAATCACAGCTGAGAGGAACAAAGCACGTAACATCTGATCCATCCAAATAAAAATCTTTGAGCAGTTCATTTAGATACAAATGAATTGCTGCAGAAATGCTGCCACCCAGCTGTAAAAATGTACAGGGAGAGACTCATCTCCCAGAACTCAGCTAAGTGGAAAGCTACTATAGTTCACTGTTTTTAGTTATTTGAGCCTTTTCTTTGCTAAGTTCAGTTAAAATCTATTTTACCACAAAAAGGTGAGTATATGTATTTGCTGACAATACACAAACTAGGTAACCTTACAGACTCTCTAAAAGCTTCTGAGCACATTAAAAGTGTACATCTTATGCATTTCCTATTTCTTTTTTGTACTAGAAGGCCCTTTTCATCTAGCCATTATATTAAAAAATAATTATTAAAAGCCAGTGTAATTTAGATGGTGGCAATGCACCTCACTTGAAAGAAATGGAAGGCTCCTTTTTAAAGGGGGGAAAATAAAAAGAAAGTTCAGGCCAAATTTTCAAATCTGTAATGATATTTAGCACACAGTAAAACCCATCTCATTAGCATTATTTTTAAAAGTTCTATTGAGAAGGCAATTTCTAGATGAAATTAATAACACAGATGACTATGAATGCCTGAACACTGAATAGAGAGTCAGATGTTTTACTTCCATGTCTCTCCTACATAATGCAGAGAACAAATAACTAAGCTTCTAACACATTTAAATACTAACTCTGAATTACTGTATTCAAACCTGACATTTAAGACCAAGAAGATTTTTGGGGTTTGTGCTCTTGACTCATTTAAAATAAAGATCAGAAGTCAACAAATGAATAGTGAGACCTGAATTTTAATTTACTTCACTCTGCTGGAGTAAATCATAGAATGGTCTGGGTTGGAAGGGAACTGAAAAATCATCCAGTTCCAACCCCCCTGCCTTGGGCAGGACACCTTCCACTGAACCAGGTTGTTCAAAGCCCTACCCAACCTGGCCTTAACCTGAATAGAGAAATGACAGGGACACTAGTCCAGCCACAGCAAAATACTGAAATTCAGAAGATATTAAGACCATGAAACAGAGATTGAAGGTGACCTTTGTACAGCTCTCCCACAAGACATTTCCTGGAACTGCAAACATTAAACTGTTCATTTTAGCAATTCTTGCCATGTAAATCCAATACACTTCTCCTTCTAAATTTATTAGGGAACAAGCACAAGGAAAGGAATTGTAGTGGTTAAGTGTTCTGATCATGTACAGCATAGAAGACAACACACTAACCAGATTTAACCTAACAGTGGCAGAGTTCCCCAGACAGGTAAGGGAAAAGTGCCAAAGGAGCAGAGTTCCTCTACCAAGCAGTTTTGCAGAACAGTTGTGAACCACTGCAGAAGGTCTAAAGCTCAGTAATCCAAGAGATCTCATCTAGTCTAGTGCTCCTGCAACACTTGAGCTTAATTTAATAAGAAATAACCTATTAGTGCACAAGTGCTTGCTCCTCTTCAGGCTCTTTAACAGGCTGCAGGCACCAAGGGGAAAACACTGCAGATCACAGAGATTAATGCAATTCCAGCAGTCATTCACACACTAACTCAAAGGGGTCAGGTTTCAGGCACAGTTCCCTCAATGTCATGCTCAAATCATGGAATTCTTATTTCACATGGTCACTGCAATTGTGTACAACAAAGCTATGTTCCCTTCTGCTAGAAGGATTCCAATTGCAATGCTCATTAACTTCATTAACCAATGAAGGAAGTTTTATCTAAAGTTTTGTCTCTTCCTAACAAATGGAGTGATTAGCAATAGGATAATAGACTAATGTCACTCAAGAACATAAAGGGCTGTTTGTAAATCTAAGTAGAGATGATTACTCACAGTAACAGAGGATTATTCAGGCTGTTAGTGCACCTACTCAATTGCTACCTTTCACAGCAGGGTTTAGGCACACGGCTGTATCCAGGCAGAATCACAGAATGGCTGAGGTACCTCTGGATCCTCTGCACAGAGCAGTGGCAGACAGTCTGGATCACTTTGTTCAGGTGAATTTTAATAGCTCCAAGAATGGTCATTCAACAGCCTCTTTGAGTCACCACCTCAAGTGTTCAATCACCCTCAGAGAAAAAAAATCTTATGTTTAATATCCTACATTTCAATTTGTGTTTACTGCTTCTTGTTTCATTGCTTATTGCCTTGTGTTTATTGCCTCACTGAACACCAGTGAGAAGAGTCTGCCTCCATCATGTTTACTTCTCCCACCATCAGGCATTCATTATGCACATAGGTAAGCCCCAAGCCCCCTCTTTTGCAGGCTGAATAGTCCCAGCTCTCCCAGTGTGTAAGATGCTTCAACCCCTTCCCCTTCCTGGCTCTGCACTGGACTCACACCAGTGTGTGTCTCTCCTAGTGGGGAGCCCAGTCCTGTACACAGTGCACCAGATGCAAGCTCACCAGGGCTGGGCAAACAGGAAGGGTCACCTCCCTTGGTGTGCCCTCAATGCCCTTCCCAAAGCAGCCCAGGAGGCTGCTGGCCTTCTTTCCCACAACTGCTTGCTCACAGTCAGCTTGGTATCCACCAGGATGTGTCTTTTATCTGCAAAGCTGCTTTCCAGCTGGTGCTGGTACAGGTGCAGGACTTTGCATTTTGCCTTGTTGAATTTCATGAGATTCCTGTCAGCCCATTTCTCAGCCTATCCCAGTCCCTCTGAATGGCAGTGAAACCACCTGGTGCACCAGTCACTCCTCTCAGCTTTGTCTTCTTTGCAAAACTGCCCAGGGGTCACTCTGTGATGTTATCCAGGTGAGGAATGAAGAGCACTCCTGGCCCCATCACTGACCCTGGGTGCACCACGAGTCACTGGCCTCCAGCTGGACTTCCTGCTGTACATCACCACTCTTCCAGACCAGATCAGACTGTGCTGTGAATCATTTTGCTTTTTGAAAGGCAGCACATTTTCAGCAAGGCAGATGACAAGTGAGTTTCACCTTTTTGTACTCTAACCTGACAAGTGGTGAGTCAAGGCAATGCCATTAATTACAGTTCTGTTGACATTCCCGTTGCTTCCCACCAGCTTGAGAGCGACCCATAAGCATCGCACACATCTTTGAGATCTTTTTTTGCATAAAAACTTGCATTATCCATTTCACCAAAACAGCAGGTATTTATGTCTGGTGACAGCTTCCATCCCATGAACATAATTACCTACAACACAGCAGTTCAGTGGGATATTAAAGAGAGATAATGACACTTATACACAGCATTCAACAGATGGACTCTGTCCCCCAGAAACAGTATGACTGTTCTGGACTCAACAGCACTCCAAAGAACAGGTGAAAAATTCCACAGCAGCTTTTTATGGACAGGAAAGAGCACATCCACATCCAGAGACAATGCAGCCTCTGCAGATGTGTCTGTGGGATTACACCATTTTGTCTTATACACTATTTCTCCTGACTGAAAACCACAAGATTTCTCTTCAGGAAAAGACTTTTTCCTACTAGGCAAAACTGATTGGCAGAATTTATCCAGCTATTTAGGAGTTCAGAGCTAGGCAGTCTCTTTTGGAGTCTTAAATCATTAATATAGCATCAGGGTTTGGAGTTTTCTTTTATGACAAGGATCACTTTGATAGAAAAGTGGAATGAAGTAGGCTAAAACCAGAAAAGAAGCATTTTAGTTTCAAAAAAACTTGCAACTTCTAAACCCAGGAAAGTTTGCCTATTTTTCTACTATTCTTACAGTTCAGGAGATAAGCCACAGCTCCATCACATTTCACACTTGTGGCTTTGGGCAGTCAGCAACTTGTGTACTCAATTATAGAACTGTTAGGAGCTCTAGAACTTATGTTTGAACTACAGAATCCCATAATAGAAATATCTTGGCTAATCTAAAACATGGATTTTAAACATAGGGTGCTGCTCAACCCCTTTGCCCACATAAAATTCAAGTTACTTAACAGAGTATCTCTTTATGCACCTATAACCCCAAATTTCCATGTATATGAAGCAGAAAAATGTAGCCATATAAAAGAAGGTATTCTAAAATGCACAGATGCAATTACAGAAATGCTTCAGAGATGAAACAAGAAGCTTGTTGATTTTTTTTTAACCAAAGCTGTGTTGCAATCTGATCTATTTTCTGAACTTGTTTTCATTAGTACTGATCCTATTTAGCCGAAGGAAATAAAGGTCAAGTGACATATGGTCCCACATGGCACAACCCAAATGAGCTAGAAGGAAAGACATCTTTTTCACTTCATTTGTTGATCCAATTTCCTTTGACACAAGCAATGGTTTTAACCACTACCAGCTATGTTGAAATAGTGCTCCCATGAAGACAGAGGACCAGAGATCTGAAATTTATGCAAGCTTAGAGTTAAGGCAAAACTGCTGCTTTTAGCAGCCCTGTAGTACAGTATCTTAATCTGTTTAAGCAATAAAAACCCTCCAGTACACTGATCAAAAACCACCACATTATGCTGCTACTGAAGCTGCTTTATTAAATCAGAAAATTTCCAATAACAGTTGGAAAAAACCCCACCCACTGCCCACGGGGTGAATCATTACTGGGAGCTATGACAGAGCACCATGTAACAGCAGGACCTTCCACAGCTCACACCTGGCAGCCCAAAGCATCAGGATCTATTTAACCAAATGAATCCAGCCCTTTGTTCAGCAGCTCAAAGCTTCTGAAACACCCTGTCTCACACTAACCCCATGAAAATATTCTTTTCACTCACATTTAAGCTATTACCTTAGTCTGTCACAACTTTCAGGCCAAAAATCACACATCTTTCATTAACAGGTTTTTCAGATTTTCATTTACATGGGTGGCAACAATCCAAAAGAATCCATCCATTTCTACCTACAGTTCTGTTCGTAAATCCTGCAATTGTGGTGCATCATTTTTGTTCTTTGTTATTTCACTATTTTTTTTTCCTAACAGATATTTGCACAACATCTGGAGAGTTACAACATTAGACTCCCACAGTCTGTGGGCCTGTTTCAAGATGATATTTAGACTGGGGTCTTCTCTGGTAGCAAAATTTTATTCATCAAGACATTATCCCCATTGACTCTGTGTTTGAACAGGTTTCATGATGGTGCTTTGACTGTGAAATGGATAAGCTGTATGAATATACGTATGTATTTTAATCTAATTCTTTTTGAATAGCACTCTTGAAGATAAGACTGTAATCAGAGAACCTGCCTGTTAGCAGATCAAAACCAGTTCATTAATAAAATAGGACCTACTGTTTTAAAAGCAACTAATGGCTGAGATGTACTTGAGCTATAAAACCCAGAAATGTCCTTACACACATGCCCTTGATTGCTAGTTTTATAGATTTAAGTCATTGAGTCAAAAATGCATCCATAAGTAGAATTAAAACATGACTAAGTCTTTCATTAAAAAATAAATAACTCATCTCCCAAAATCAGCACAACCAAGAGATGAAAGATGTTCTCCTCCAAGACCATTCTGTGTAGGCACATTCCTGGTGTCCACATTCTGCAGAAGTCACTGCTGGGACCAGAGGAATGCTTTTTAACTTTTTACATTGATTACATCTCTTCCCACTGCAAAACCCCCACTTTTTAATTAGGAACCTAACCCAGCCAAGGTCTTTGTAGCTGTCTTTTTATCACAGAGTAACCAGGAGCCATCTTAAGCACCACGTCCTAGCCAACTTCTGCTGGGTAATTGAGGTGCTGTGCTGCATCCCACAGCCATCTCCCAATGCTCCTGCACTCCTGCCAGCACACCTACAGACTAAACTGAACTTAAGCACAGCAAGTCACTTCAGGATGAAGCTGCTTCTCCACTTGAGACCATGGGATCAGGACAAATGATTTTTGTCATCAGCAAGTAGAATCCTTTATAAGGTTTGCTAGCTCGTAGAGTAATGCTTCCTTTTCACTTTTAAATTACTTCCCACTTGACATCTTCAAGCACCTCTGTCCCTGCTTGATTTTTGTTGTATAAGGAAATTCAGAGATCTGGGCTAGGACTGAGAGTCTTTGTCTTCCAAAGAACAAGTTAGACAGCAGCAAATATGGCTAAAAGGTGACTGTTACAGAAAGAACCTGGAAATTCCCCACGAAGGATGCCCCCTGCAAGTGCTTATTTGTCTAAATGCCACACACAGATGGATAGGTAGGGAGCACCCAAAAACCTCTCTTAAGGAAGTGCAGTTTCCTCATCCTGGCTGATGCAAGCTAAAATTTCCAACATTTCATCTCTCCCTGCAGAAAGCCATGTTCTTGGAGAGCACAGCCACACTGGTCAGAAGCCACTGGAGTTTTCACCCTCAACACACTGCCCTGAGAAAACATCCTCAGCCACAGCCAGTCCAGAATCAGCCACTTCAATCCAGAGCTGACACCTCAGCCTCTGTGCACACTGAGCTGATTTCTACCCAGCATCCATGAACACTCCAGGCCTTCCTTTCCTGCATGCACTAGAGCCAAAGCTTTCAAGGGATCATCTCAACATCCAACCATTAAATCTGGGAGACAACACCTCACTTAAAGGCCAACTCCAATATCAGATCCCATGAGCAATCAATGGCAGCACAGTGGTGTCCAGGCTGCACTGAACACACCTGGCCAGGTCACTGCAATCCCCTTCCTTCACAGCCCCCATGGTGCTGGTGTGAGCCTGGGGAGCATCCCAGGATCTGTGTGTGTCAAGCCAAGACTTTGGAAAAGGACACCACACAACAAGACTTACTGTTCCCAAAGCAACTCTTCAGTTGGTTTCAGCTGTGCTTAAAGGGAGAGGAATTATGCAGTTTTATTAAGTAGTGTTATTCTGTGTTGGTATTTTAAAAAAAATTACTGGCAATGGGACAGATATTAGCATCCCCCACAGTTGCTGTTGCCAGATGTGGCTGACAATCTTTTGCTGCCTGTTTTAATAATAACTGAAGCATTTGCAAGGCACTTATATTTTCACATTTTTCTCCCAGCCTCCACTGAAGAGTGTAATCCAGTTCAGATTCAAAGACCAAGAGAGAACATTTCAGCTTAAATATCTCCACCAGATACTGGCTGTCACAATAAAGAGCTGCAGAATTTCCCAGCCCTTGAGAATGAGCCCCCACCACTGCAGGCACCATATCATACCCTCCTGTTCATGAACTGGCCAAACACCATCTCAGAGGCAGTTAACACTTGTGCCTCCTTTGCCTTTAGTAGAAGACTTTTACCAACCTTCTTGGAGCAATATATTTTTAGGCTGATTTTTACCTGATTTAACGATACCTCATTTATTTGTACCCAGCTGTACTCGTGGAAATGCTGTCTTCCAATATGACTTTTTCCTTTCTCTCTGGTACTTAACTCCTTGCCGTACCAAAGAAAGCAACTACACTCCTCACCTTTCTTGGTGAGTTTTACAGGCCAGGCTTTTCCAGTCACTCATGAAACAGGCAGTTTCATTCCCTTGGTCATCTTTCTCTGTACCTGTTAAAATTAAGAGTTCATTACCCTTGTGTACAGTGTAGAGGAAATACCTCACTTGAAGGACTGCAGCTGCAGCCACTTCACATTAAATAAAGAAACTTTGTTATTGATAAATGCACCCAGACCTCACTATCCTGTTCAGGACATCACTCAGGGAATTTCCATAGGTGCAAGGAGCTGTTGAGCATCCTGTGCTCTCAGCTTTTGAAATGTTTCCCTCAGGCACGTATCATGCTAAATAGAAATAGAGATATGCACATGGCCAGCTCAAAGCACAGACTCAGTCTGAGGAATTTCTTGATTTGAGGAGTAATCAATGTCCAAATTTTACAACAGGTTTCAATAAGAAAAAGATTTGACTGTGAATGTCTCATTGTGAGGTCACATGGTTGCTACTATTAACTTAAGAACTGAGCAATTAAAAAGTTAAAATTGACACCAGCTCTGTGCTTGAATAAAGAGTCAAGAGTCTTGTCCTTCTCAGCTTCCCTAGGCAGGGAAAGAAGCAGACACAGCCAGGAGCTGCTACTTTTCAGGAGACCAGATCCTCCAAGACACAAAGTTTCTGCTGAGTTCACATCCAGATGGAGCTCTAAGCCCGAGGCAGAGAATTGCTTAATAGCCAATTGTTGGTATTAAACCTTGTGAGAAGCAGAGCTTGTTCAGTAGTGCCTGCAAGGCTTTAAGAAGGAGCAGCTGTAGCCTCCAGCACGACTGTCCCCCCAGTGTGACTCCCCAGCATGACATGGCACAGTGGATCTCAGGTGTCCAGAGGGTCAGGAGCCTGACTGCTCACCCACTAGAGCAAAGCACTTGGAAGCAGCAAGCACAGGCTAACTGCTTACAGAAGATGCTACACAGGCCACAGCTGCCCCTGCTCTGACCTCCTTATCCAGCCACTCTCCACTCCAATTTTTCATTAAGTAGAATTTATACAAGTTGAAAGACCAGGATAAACAAGGGTAAGAATGTCTGTCTCCCCTGCACAGTCCAGGAAGTGCCATTTCCCTGCTGTGTCATGTGAGCAGCTCCTGACTCAGCCATTCCCTGAAGAATCTCTGGGTTTATGGCATGAGAACACATCATGCTGCACGCTAGGCCATACCACACTCCACTGTTCCCAGCCTCTAGACACTCACTTCAAAAACTCCATCCTTGCACGTGACAATGAGGTGGGGAAGGTTTTCATTAGCAAGAATTTATTAAGAGGAAAAAAAAATTAATAGGACAGAATTTGTTTATCCTGAGACGTATCTTGAACTGCAAGAAGATGCTTCCTAGTAACAACAAACTCTGAAGAGCAACATTTCCAACACAAATAAAATGCATACTTGAAATCCCTCCTCACCCAGTGCAGCATCTCTTTCAGGGAAGGCACATTCCCTACCATGTCTGGCTCCTCAATGCAGAGCTATGATCAAACATGATGATCCATCACCGTGTTCTCAGGCTAGCTACTCCAAGTTATAGATTTGCTCTAGGACTAAACCAAAAACCTACACAACTTTCCAAACTTCCCTGGCAAGAAACTGTTAATTTTACATGCTATTTATCTTTGGAAGGTTTAGTCTGAAATAAAAACAACAGCTGGCCTGATGCTGAAAACTGTCATACAGCTCAGTACCATGGGGACCACCCAGTCAGCGATAAAATGTTTTATTATATCAGCTAGAGCTGAGAAATGTAAAAGCAGTTCTGTAAATTTAATCACTGGTTGTTGGAAGAGCTGAAGAAAACCTCTCTATTTGTCATCCATATGTTTCAAGAGGAAAAAAAAGGCTGGCTTATAAATGATGGGCTGCAAACACTGTAACGAGTTCTGTAAATTCAGCACCTTTCATGAAATTTCCATTTTAATTTCATGACTCAGAGCCACTCAGCATCTCAGGTGGGATTAGTCCAGTGCCTAATGCAATGACACTTCTAGCAAAAAGTAATATATTATGTTTTTACTCTGGGATTTTTGAATTAGCACAGCATGGTGCAGCACAAACATACAATAAAGTACAAATAAGTAAATGCTCCCAAATCTCCTGCTAATACTAATAAAAATATCAAAGCAGCCCATAGTTATGTTGTTTTATTCAACAGTCCAATACCATAGTGTTAGAATGCAATTTATTCAGTGATTTACTCAAGAGACTCCTGAAAGAATAATACATTCAGAAACTCCCAAGATACGCTCACCAGTGGTGTTTGAAGATTGTCTATTTATATTTTACAATGTCTTCACAGAAGAGAGGTTAAAATGCCTGGCTATGTCTCCTCTGCCTTGCAAACAGGGAAAACCACATCAATACTGCTCTGAAACTGGCTCCCCACTGCAAGCCAGAGAGCAACTTGCCCTGATGAAAGCTAAGAAACAACACAGGAGTTGAGCTGAACAATTTCAACATAAAACATCTTGCACTTGGGGTAAATTGAACAGCAGTTTAGCAACTGTGCATAATAGCAGGTGTAATGTGCAAGGTTAAGAGGCAAATCAAGAAAAAGGCCAAAAAAAAGTAAAATAAAACAGTGGGGATCTCAGACAGGCCTGATATCTCTGGCAAAACAGTTCCAGCCCTGGTGCTTCATCACAAACCTGACAGCAAATCCAAGGAGAGAAAGAAGTAGGACCTGCTCCTTTTACTTTTTATTACATTTCTGCTGCTGCCTCTTTATGGACTCCAGGATATTACAAGTACTTTTGATCTTTATACTATCACCACACTAACACACAGTGTATTTCACCCCTTTGTCCTGACCCTGCAGTAACACAGAAACTGTTGCCCTGGGTTCATGACTCAGCTCAGCTAGTTTCAAAGTAATTTATATCATTAATAATTCACATACATCATTCTGCGAGCAGCAGGTAGTGCACACATTCCAGGAATGGGGCTCATTGCAGGAAAACTTATGCAGGGGTGGTTTGCCTACTTTGTAGGCTCAATGAATATACTGGGAACTTAGGGACATGAGAGGCATTCTTAACCTCAACACTGTCATATTTATACAGAAAACAATGATACTTGTTGCATAACAGATGTATTCTCAGTATGAAAGCAGTGCTGGCAGTCACCTGCACTTTAGGGAACAATAAATGATCTTAAGGACCTCTGCTCACCCAAAGGTAAACAGCCCAGGTACAAAGCCCTGTTCCTGGGGATGTGCTGCCTACAGGAACCAGGGAATGGAAGAGACAGCTAAGGGGAGAAATGGAGCAAAACAGGAACACTCAGCCACCCTCAAGACAGCACATCAGCCAGCTTCCTTTCCTGGCCCTTTGTCCTCACATTTCCCAGATGTTAGGGAAACTTTCCTGTGTGACCCTTCAGGTACCACTCCTGGGGTCCCAGTGGCACCACCCCAGACTGTCCCTAGTGGGACTGAAGCCCCTTTGCTTGGAGTGGCAGCTCCAGTGATCCAGTGGGTGCCCACCTGGCTCCCTGCACACCCCACACTCACACAGGATTCCTCACTGGCTCATGGCACAGTAACACAAATCCAGCTCGAGCTGGTGCTTCCAGGGAGGAAGCCTGAGCAAAGGAATCCCTTGGCTTTAATACTCTCACAGTTTTTGTGTAATCTGGGCTCCTCCTGCTGAACCAGCAGCTCCTGCTGTGTCTGAGTGCCCAGTGACCACCAGTAGCACAGGTGCCTGTCCCAGCACATGCAGAGGAGGAAGATGCACACTGCCAAGGGCTCAGCACGTGCAGAGTGCTGCAGTGCTGAGCTACACTGGCACTCTGCAATATTCAGCTGACACCTGGTTCTGGCTCATCTGGATTTTTGTGCTCACATCAGTGCTGTGAGAGGAAAAAAAAGAATGACATCACTTGACAAGGAGAACAAGATCAAGAAGAGCCATGATAAAAGAGTGATCATGGGGAAGGAACACAGTACTGTGTGAGAAGCAGAGCCCAGTGATTAGACTAACATACCAAAAGGTGCTGATTTCATTGCTTTCAGTGACTAAGAAATTCATACTGTTCTTAAGTGCATTTTCTCTGATCTTTAGGTGTTTAAACAGATTCAAAGATCAGATGCTTGGTCATTTGCTGGCACATAAATCCCAGATAATGCCTACATCCTGAACAGTTACTTCAAGTGCTGAAGTGAATCACGACCATCTGCCCACTGCAGCAGGGCCCTTGGCTGCACCTGCCACTATCATTCTTCCCAAAAAGCCACCCCCTGGCACTGCAGCTCCATATGGACACACCACCAGCAGTAGCTTGTGCTCCCAGGTAGGTCCCTGCAGCCCCCAGAGAGTGCCTGCACTCTTGTTTAATTACAGGTTGCTGAGGCTTAGTTCACCTGAATTCTTTATCATAGAATGGTTTGGGTTGTAGGAGACCTTAAAGATCATCTTGCTCCAACTCTCAGGAAGAGCCACACACTGAATTTGCATTAAAACACCAAACTCCAGAAGAGAAAAATTGCCTGATCTTCAGGCAAAAATTGCCAGGTCTTCAACACAACAGCTCCCTACCACAAAACCTATTTCCAGTTCAGAGATCCTTTCATTGAAACTCTTCAATCTTAAGGCACTGTGATTATTTTCAAGAATTATGAGAGTTAGATCCCCAGTGTGATGATGCTCCATGAATCAAAAGAGATTGCCTTTCTCAAAGTTGCTAACAAATGCTCAGAGTACCCAGGAGCACACAATGAGCTGGAGCTGGACTACACAAGAATTCATCTGAGCCTGCAGCAAGTGCTGTCCTGTGTTCTGAATTTGGCTCAGAGCTCCTTCTCTGCCTCCCCAGCCCTGGGGTGCCAGTCAGACTATCTCATTCTTACCCTTCTTCCCAGGAGCCTTCTCTTTCCTGCATGAAGGCCACTCCAGCATTTTGGAGAACAGTTTCAGCCTTTTGTTTCTCCAGCAGCATCAGCTGGGACGGAGATTGATCAGAGTTTAGCAGTGCCTCCCCCCAGACCCAGCCTGCTGCTCCAGTGGCACAACACATCCACACACAGGGATGGCACAGGAAGGTAAATGAAGACTTTTAAACTTGTGTGAGAAAACTACCAAATACCTCAGCAATTACTACCAAATACCTCTGCAATTACTCAGACATACTTCTTTCAATAAAAGCTACATCAGCCTATCACAGATTGTGTGGGAAAAATTAACTATATGTAAGACTGGCTTTAATTTTAAATACTGAGTTTCTTAACAGATTAAAAACTGAGATGAGCAAACATACTGCTTAGTGTGCAGGATTTTAAATGGTTTCATCCTGGTAAGTTCCAGGCAAGCACAATCAAGTAATAATACAAGCAATAATGCATGCTGCTCCTTGAAGTATAGAAGTTCTGGATAAGAAAAACTTCATTTCATCCTTAAGAGCAAATGCTTTCTCAAAGCCATCAGTCTGATCTGCCTTTTGATGTAGAATAAGTATCTCAGTCTGGTTTTTAAGACCCTGGCAGCTTTCCAAGCTTACTTATACTTCTTTCTAGTTACATATGTGTGAAATTTTGTACTAACGCTTGTTTTGAGGGCTTCTATTCAAGTAGAGAGGTCTCAGGTTACAACTTCCTTCAAATAAGGGCTTGAGTCATTGATTTTATTTCTTAATGATGAATTGAAAAATTAAATAACCCAAGAAAAAAAGTTTTGTCAATACTTGAGATGTTGGCCCCTCCCTCTGGTAGTGACAGATTAGACTGGAATCTACTATTTGTTCATGAATATCCTATTACTGTAAGAGGATGCATTATAAGTATTTCTGTTCATTGTTGACTTTCACTGCAAGAAGTGTTATTTATTTTGCTACAATCTATGAGAGTATCTCTTGTGCCATCTGGCAACCTCATTTGCAAGTTTCACATTGATTATAGAAACACCATTAAGTATCTGTTTAAGTTTCCTCAACACAATGCTTTATATTTATTATCAGAAACTGTTCTGATCACCAGCAGTAAATCCATATTCTTCCCAGCTAAACATCATTTCACATTCCATTTAATCTCAGATGAGTTTCTTCCTATACACTCAGAATACAATTTAGGATGCAGATGTCAGGGATTTTTAGGGCCCTGGCTTTTAAGCACACACACAGCTTCATTCACAAAAGTCAAAACCAACTACCTGACAGATGTGAGGTGCCTGCTGCACAAGGGATCCACACTACACACTTCAAGAGGCAACAAGGGAAGTTTATTGCATTCACTGCCACCACAGGTAGGCAAAAACAGTCCCTTGACTTGGAACATCACCAGGAATGGCCTGTGCTTTTATACCAAAAACAAACCCCCACCTTTGTTCTCAAGAATCCCACCTGCACTGTTCAAGGATTCCCCACGGTCTATAAAAGGGATAACAGGCACTTGTCTAAGGGAACAGGAAAGGACAGCCCTGGAACTTTGACACAAGACACTGGGGTAGGAAATTAAAGAGCAGAAAGAGCCATCTGGGTTACCAGTCCCTGCCATTTAGGGAGCTACTCCAAATGCTTCATCCCTCTGGAACTGAATGCAGCCACATTCCCGAAGTGACAAAATCACCTAATTTAGCATTTGCAGTCAGGCTGTTACCTGCCACCTCTGCTTAAGTCACAACAGATAGAGAGTAAGTTTGGGTTTTCTGTGTTTGTGTTTTGGCATTTGGTGGGGGTGTTTGTTTTGTCATGTGTTTTACATAAACAGAAAACACAACACTTATCTAGGCTTCACACAACAGAAAAAACCTTCCAAAAAAAAGTAATTAGAATATTCACAGAAATATTAATGGTCACATAACCAAGCTCTGTTAACCAAGTGACTAACACCCAGGGAGGCTCATTCAGAATTTAACAGAATATAAAACATCTACATCATGCACACAAAGTAGTGAAACATACATTATTACTTAAGTAAATCCTTCTAAACTGCTGACTATATGTTCATTAGCCAAGAGCCTGGATCTGAGAAGTTAAAACATCCTTGGCAAACACCCCCAACTGCAGTGCCACACAACTCCACGTGGTCACAAGGCTCCAACAACATCCATCTAAAGCTTTGCAGTTTTATTCCCAATACCTTATCACCCAACTAAACCCCCCAGCAAACCTTAGGCACTGCTGCAGCCCTGTTGGGGTTTGTTCATTTCAGATTCATCCTGAATGCATTCCCCTATGCTCTCCCTACCATTTTTTAATTTGTTTTGCCAACCAGCATGTTGCTTCCTTCCATGCCAGACACCACATGTAAGGGCTGTCTCAAGTCCTTGCTCTACTTCTGTATAACCCTGCAGAAGCCACAAACAAAGCCTGACAGTGACAAAACAGCCCAAGTGCCAAGACAAGCTCCCCATGCTGAGCCAGGCATATTCTCAGCTCCTCACAGCCATCTGTCAGTAACTGCACCTGACAGGCAAGCAAGTGCAAGTACCTGAGGCAACAATCACCTTCCTCCCATAGCTGCACATTTCCTACAGCTCCAATGCAATGAGGTACAAGCTGTGGAGGTACCTTCAGTGACAGCTGCAAGTTTATGAGTGGCATTTTTCATCTCAACAGCCATTTCAGCCATTGAAGGTCCTCTCAGGGCTTGCTGTGTAACACTTTTTTTCCCAGGTGTGCTTCTTCTGCTCACAGTGCTGGAGTTCAGGATTGCAGGCAACAAACCCTCCCAGTTCAGCATCACTCTGCAGCAATCAAGAAGGGAGATCACCCTCTGCATCAGCTTCACCAATTCCAAGCCCATCACACCTTTGTAAGACACGGACCAGCCCAGTTCTGCCGAAGGAGAACAGAAATTCTGGGCCCTCAAGCACCTTCTTCAGATAAGGTAAGCTCCAGAAACAGATCTCTGTGTAAGTACCCAACCCAGAAAGCACTACACAGGCATGCCTACAGGTGCTCAGAGAGTATTAGTGCATATGTGCTGCAACACAGGAGACAAGAACTACAAGTCTGGGTTTATTTCCTAATGCAAAATACATTCTGTTCTGGACACAGGATCAAATACTTCCTTGAGTTTTGGAGCAAAACCCAAAAAGAACTTGGAAAAACACATAAAAGGGTATTTTATCTCAAGCTACATTGTGAGGGAAAGCAGTTGGCACATTTTTTAAGTGCACAAGCTGTAACTGCATGAATTTGAATTATAATGAAGCTGGAAAAAAAAAGACTAAAGACACATGCTGTTTTAAGTACACTACCTCCAAAGTTACTATTTAACTGGTCTTAATAACATCTGAATAGGTGAAGCTTTTACTGACTCAAAAGCAAAACTATCTAAAAGCATGATATTATTATTCTATCATTATTTCAAATCATTAATTAAAATTTTATAGGAACAAGCTGGTGGGATTCCAACAAACCAGCTACCAAAAAAAAACAGCTTTCTACTATATTTTCTAGTGGTAACTCTTCATCAGAACAGCTCAGACACAATATCAAGCCTCTCCATGCTATCAACCTTTACACCTGAAAAAGCAGCAAGGATCTCTTGCAGTGCAGTTTTCAGAGGATACAAACCATAAAAGGTTAAACTTGAAAATGCTATCCTCAAAACTGCACAAACCCCTTCAGCTGCCTGAGGCAGACACCTTTGCCCCTCAAAATAAGTATTTTGAGCATAAATACTGCATACTGGAAACCACAGGCAGCCAAAACCTAAGCCCCAGAGATACTGATTACACAGTAGCTCTAAGAAAATATAAAGAAAAATAATACAAATGCAGACCACTAGTTAGAAATCCCCCACAACCCTTTACACTAGTTAAAGGGTCAGAACAAAATTCACATAGTCATAACTAAAAGAGAGCAATTACAGAAACTCACAGTAGGCATCTATAACAGTTAGGTAGGAAACTACATGCTAGAGAGTACAAAAGCCTTTCTTGTTTGAGAACTGTAATATTTTACATATATTAAATAAATCAGAAGAGCTTGTACCTAAAGATACTTACAGCTAGAAAAGACCTTAAAGAGGTACAAGACAATAAATCAAAAATAAAACCAGCAAGGAAATTATACTTAAAGTGGATAAATAAAATTTAACTGAGTATTCTAGACCCAAAACATTAGCTTTATAAATAAGAACTACCTCTCTTTGAGGAACAGCACATATTGACTTCACTATGACACAGCCACACCACCAGCCACCTAAGGACATACAAATCCCACAACTCCACCACATTGCTGGCCACTCCCTAGCCAGGGCCCTTATATAAACCCACCCTTAGCACACTTCTGGAGGCTGCTCCTATAAATTTGGCAATGGCAAACAGCTGTTGCTTCCATACAGTAGAGAGTGTGAAACAAGGAGTTGTTTCTGCCTGGTAAGTGGGGCTGTTTTGGGCCTTTTCTTTATCTGGGGGGCTTCTTTTTGTGGTTGTTCTGGGAGTTTTTTTCAGCTTCAGTTTTAATTTAGTTGTTTGCAGTTGCTATAAAGCACAGAATGTAGCTACATGTGTGAGGAATTGGTTTTTATAGAAGCATCTAATATAGTTAATTGTTTCTCTAAAGGCTGCAGGACAGGCTCTAATAGCTCTGCAAAGCTGTCTAATAGCAACAGCTTATGGTATTAAGAGAAAAAGCACAGTAGCACTGCAAGTACAGTGGGAGTATTAATGACTGCAGCACACTGTGACTCACAGAACTGCTACTCACCCTCAAATGAGCTTGCTGAGAACAAGTGATAGTAAAATGAGTGTGCAAGAGGGCTTTGTTCTCTGTGCCTGGATTTGCAGAGAGGATGGAATCCCATGAGTGGTAAGGCTCATAGGGGATCTGAAGGGACACTCCTTGGGCAAGAGCCGACCTCAGCCAGGGTCTGTGGCAATACTTTAATGCAAAGTAACTAAGGTATTCTGTAGCTTGGGCTGTATCCTAACAGTTCCTCCTTATAGCTTGAGAGTTGAACTCTTTGTCAAGGACTTCAGCTCATTTTTGACATAAATGCTGCTGCAGGGTTTTATTCTGTCAGACAGCTGCTGGGTCCCCACTAATGCTGTAACAAAGTTTGTGGCTTCACAGTAACATCAGTGAGTGGTAATGGCTTCATGGGAGGCTTCTGAAACCATAAGGAGAGAAAGGCAGCTCAAGCAACAAATCAATTTTGTGTTCCACAGCATGACCTAACACAGTGATCTTGCAGCTGCTTTTACATGCTGAAAGGGGGGAAAATGCTGTTCTGCAGTAACTATAACTCTGAGCAGAAATTAGATGTGTGGCAGGAGCAAACACTCCACAGTAAAGGCTTATCCCAGTGCAAAAATAATGGTATGTCTTAAAATTAGTAAGTAAGCAAGCATTAAGAACCCTGACTACAAATGTTCTTGTAGTAGAGCAATGGCAGTAAGTGGCACATAAGCTGTTTTATTGACAGAGTAAATATTATATTTTTTCCTGGAAAAAAGCCCACAAATATTGATCAGAAAATAACATAGACCACTAGTCAAGTGCTTTTCCATGCAGAGCAGGTGAAACCAGATCTACAAAATAGCAGTGTTGCCACATTCAGTAATTTATGCCTACAATTTAACTTCCAGTAAAGTTAATTATCTATATAAAGGAAATGGACTTACCAGAAAAAACAGTGGTGCTATAATTAAATTAGTTCACTTCCTCTGTATAGATTACACAAAACACAAAGATGTGCAGTTAAGATGCAAAATTGCATGTGAGTATAGCCTGTGAGCATACCTTCTGCTGCATCCTAAATTTAATACTTAAGATTTGCCAAGTTTGTTTTTCTGTGACTTCAGTTAAGTATGCAATAAGGCAATTAGGAAATGACAAATGATAAACATCTTCAAATTCTAAACTAGTTCAAGTTCCAAAAAGAAAGAGCTGCATGTGAACACAACCAAATATTTTGGTCCTTGAAATCATGAATGAAGCATGGCATGTGTTACAAGATAAAACTATAAGAATCTGATAACTGATTTTTTTCTTTTAATGAAAGCAGGAGTTGCCTTTTGAATTATTTTTTTTCTCTTTAGATATGACATGACACTGCCTAAAATTTATTTCTGAACTATATTTTGTAGTATAAAATTTATAACTGTTGCTTATCCTGACAAGAAAGATGAGAGGCTGGACAGGACCCAGCCATGTGCACTCACAGCCCAGAAAGCCAAGAGTGTCCTGGGCTGCCCAAAAAGCAGCATGACCAGCAGGTCAAGGGAGGGGATTCTGCCCCTCTGCTCCACTCTGGTCAGACCCCACCTGCAGTGCTGCCTCCAGCTCTGGGGTCCCCAGCACAGGAAGGACATGGAGCTGCTGGAGCGAGTCCAGAGGAGGCCACTAAGTTGATTCGAGGGATGGAACACCTCTCCCAGGAGGAAAGGCTGAGAGAATTGGGGTTGTTCAACCTAGACTAAAGAAACCATTTGGGTGATCTTATTGTGGCTTTCCAGTACCTGAAGGGAGCCCACAAGAAACACGGAGAGGGGCTTTTCACAAGATCCTGGAGTGCCTGGACCAGGGTGAATGGCTTCAGACTGAAAGACAGCAGGTTTAGATTAGATGGCAGGGAGAATTTCTTCACTCTGAGGGTGGTGAGGCCCTGGCAGGTTGCCCAGAGAAGCTGTGGCTGCCCCATCCCTGGAAGAACTTGTCAGGTTAGGTAGGGCTCTGAGCAACCTGCTCTAGTGGAAGGTGTCCCTGCCCCTGGCAGGAGGGTTGGAACTGGATGGTCTTTAATGGTCCAACTCAGGCCATTCTATGATTCTATGATCTACTGTGTTCTCTGTACCTTAATAAATCTCCATAAACCCTTGAGAGGTGTTGGATTCCTACCAAAACACTGGGGCCAAACACAGCACTGGTGCAGTGCCCAAGCTGAGATCTGCTGTTACCCTATGGCTTGAACTCTAAACACTCCTTAGCATTTGATCCTCAGGGCTCCTGTCACTCATCTCAATTACAACAGTTAGTGATTAGCACTCCTGAAAATCTGCTCCATGCTGTTTTCAAGTACACAGGAAATTAAACCTTTAAGGACCACCCATGAAAAGTTTGGGTCAAGTGATTTGCCTTGTATCATACAAACTCTGTGATAAGAGCTGAAATAAGTACAGTCATCCACAGAGGTTTTTTCCTCAAGATGAATAATACTCTCACAATATGCATTCCTGAGCTCCTTAACTAAGCCCACTTCTGGAGGGAAAAAAATCTGATTCAAAGCTTGCTCACCACAGCCTTTAATTCTTTATAAGCTTCTGGCCTTTAGGAAAAAATTGAGACTACTGCCATGATCATACTGCCTCCCCCTAAGCCGGCAGTTTATTGTCTGATTAGTTCTTTCAAACAACTTAATTTCTTAATGTGCCTATGCAGGACAGCTTCAATATGTAGCAAAATCTATATTACTGCAGATTGACTTTAGATTAATGATGGAGATTGTTGCCTTGGTCTATCAGTTTATGTAGGTCTGCTACTAGCTGAGCTGGAAGCAGTCTGTGTCACTGGATTTTCAAGTGTTAACAGCAGAGAAATGGTGAAATGCTGAGGTTTTGTTGTCTATTACAAGGTGAAAGAGTGTGAAATAACGTTAAACAAACCTGTATTGCCTTCTCCTTTTATTCCTGGTCCTGGGTCCTATAGGAGATTATGTGAAGGGAAAACATTCCCTAAAACTGTCCATCTTTAAAAGGAGTATTTCTTGTAGACTGTGTGCAGTATAGTGAAAAACAGAAGTAACTGAAATAATGGCTTGCCCTTTTTTCCTGAAAAAAAAAAAAAAACTAGCTTGTGACCAGTTCAGTGGACAAACAGGTACCTAACAGGAAGCTGTTGAGCCACTCACATGTGCTGAAAATACCTGTTCTACCCACCAAGTTTAGAGTCTAGGGAGATAACTTCATCTGCACTGTAATACACCAACATAACTTTCTCTGCTTATTTAGACCATTCCCCTCTGTGTTTTTAGCAGTTTGCCATAATCTAAAAGAACACTCACAGATGAACTTTCTCAAGTGAAGGCAGGACACAAACTCCATTTACATCAATGCAACACTTGATGTTGTACCTGAGCTCATCCAACTGTGTCGATAGGAACATAATTTTCTGTCTTTTTCACAATTCTGATGCCTCTGACTTTGTAGTGAGACAGGTAGAGCTAAACCAGCTTGATTATGCACTACTGTTGTTAGCTTTAACCTGGCTCCTGGAGATCAGTCTCAGCTGGCAGGGATGTCAATGATGCCTGTGTTTATGTCAGTCTGCTGGGTTTGGTGTCATGGCCCTGAGCTGAGCTCTGTCCTTTGGGTATCAAATCTGAGCTCAGCTCTGCGCTTTGGGTGGCATCCCTGGGCTCAGCCCTGTCCTTTGGGTCACACCCATAAACTCAGTTCTGCCCATAGGGTCATACTCCCAGTTCAGCCCTGTCCTTTGGGTGGCATCCCTGGGCTCAGCCCTGTCCTTTGGGTCACACCCATAAACTCAGTTCTGCCCATAGGGTCATACTCCCAGTTCAGCCCTGTCCTTTGTGTGGCATCCCTGGGCTCAGCCTTGTCCTTTGGGTCACACCTATAAGCTTGGCCTTGTCCTTTGGGTCACATTCCTGGGCACAGCTCTGTCCTGGGCTCAGCCCTGTCCTTTGGGTGGTATCCCCAGGCTCAGCCTGTCCTTTGGGTCACACCTGTGGGCTCAGCCCTGTCCTTTGGGTCACACCCATAAACTCAGTTCTGTCCATAGGATCACATCCCTGGTTCAGCCCTGTCCTTTGGGTCACACACCTGGGCTCAGCCCTGTCCTTGGGTGACACACCTGGGCTTAGCCTTGTCCATAGGATCACACCCCCGGACTCAGCCCTGTCCTTTGGGTCACACCCCCGGACTCAGCCCTGTCTTTTGGGTCACACCCCCGGGCTCAGCCCTGTCCCTTGAGCTCAGCTGTGCCCTTTTGCACAGGCCGATCCTCAGGCACTCCCGCAGCAGCGCGGGCCGAGGTCGCCGTCTGGCGGCCAGGCCGCGGCAGTGCCCGCGCGGCTCTGGCAGCAGCCAGCATGGCTCCCGGTCCCCACAGGCAGCGCTACGAGGCCGCTGCCCGGGCCCAGCAAGGCTGCGTCCCGTGGGGGATCAGGACACGGCTCCGCTCGGCCCCAGCGCCGCTCCCGTCCCCTCAGCCCTCTGCCGGGCGGGACGGGCCTCGCTGCCGCCCTCGTGTGGGCAGAGGCGGCGCTGCAGGTGCGCCCGGCGGTGCCCGGGGCCGGGGCTCCCTCGGCCGCGCCGGGCGGGAGCGGCTCAGTTCCCCCGGGGCCGGGGCCCCCTCGGCAGCGCCGGGCCGGAGCGGCTCAGTTCCCCCGGGGCCGGGGCTCCCTCGGCAGCGCCGGGCGGGAGCGGCTCAGTTCCCCCGGGGCCGGGGCCCCCTCGGCAGCGCCGGGCGGGAGCGGCTCAGTTCCCCCGGGGCCGGGGCCCCCTCGGCAGCGCCGGGCCGGAGCGGCTCGGCTCCGCCGAGAAATGCGCTCCCTCCCGGTGTCGTCAGACTCGGGGAGTTGCCTGTCCCGCTGCTCTGTCTGCCCGTGGTGCCTCTTCCATAAACTTTGCCTCACACCACTAAAATCCACAACTTTTTGTTGTATCTCCCGGAGCTCTACATCAATCTCCCCTCTTCCAGTACCTCCTTGGTCTCTTTATTCATTCTCGGTTTCCCCCTACACGCTGCCTAAGGTGTTTTTTGGCTTGAGTGATCCTTCACCTCACTTCAGCACTCACTAATTCATGTCCTCAAAACCTGCAATTCAATCCCTGACAGCCAACCTTCTCCCCCATAAAATGGGCTCTCTGCATCCCAGGGACTTTCCTGTGCCCACAGCTTTGCTCTTCATGCAGCAGCGTGACTGACCTGTGTCAGAGTCAGCAGAACACATGGATGCAGGAGATGAACCTCGCTGCCAAACTGCTCACGTCTGACAAAATCTGGGTGTGCAGGGCTGCTGGCTTGTCTGGGGGATATTCCTGGCCACTGCAATGCTTTCAGCTTACTCCTTTGGGTGCAGAGCAATGGGTGTTGCTGCACAAACCCTCCTGCGGTGCCCCAGACCCTCCACTGATAAGGCCTTAATCAGCACATTCCATGGAGCTGCCCAAGGAGTTGTGCCGAAGCTGTTAACAGTAGTGTGGGACAGGATCAGCTGAGTGCTGAGCGCTGAGGCTCCTGCCTAAATTGGCGGTTGCTATGTCACTGCAGAATGCCATCACCTCCCTGTAAATCATCTTTCTCAGGTCCTCTGCAAGTGGCAGAAGATCAGAGGGGTCCCCTGAGATCACAGGCAATGACGGATCAATTCAGTGACGCAGAAAAGTCTGAGTGCCCATCGTGCATCCTGGCTCACCAGGAGCAGAGACCTGGAGCAGAGGGTAGAGGGGACAGCTATGCTGTGCCACAGGGAGGGAGGGGGAAGGTGGAAGGCATCAGCCCATCCATCTTCAGCTGGCATCAGGCCTGTCTGGAGCCTCCTTTCATCTGCTGCTTTAGCAAAGTTCAGATGCACTCATTCGGAAGGATTTCTTTCGGCTTAAGGCAAGAAAAGCACTTTTACTTCTGTGCTTTTGCCTTCAAAGCATGCCCCGGTGTGTCCGCCGGGCCAGCCGCGGTGACCTGGGCTGCGTCTGTTCAGGCTTTCTCTGCCGGGAAGAGAAAAGTCCCCTTTTGTCCGAGGGGCTCCCAGAGCCCCTCTCTCAAAGGCACGGCGATGCACGAAGCTCTGCCTCCATCTCCCGGGAGCTCTCCCTGGAGTCCGGCTCTGCCTGGACGTGGCCTGCCTGCAAACTCCTCCGCGCTGCGACGCGTGACGGCCCCGGGGCCCCTTCCCCCTCTCCTCGGGGCCCGCCCTGACCCCAGCCCGGCCCCCCGCTCCGCTCGGCTCGGCTCGGCTCCGCTCGCAGTCTGCCCGCCTCTGCCGGCCTGTGCGGACCTGCCGGGCCCGGGCACACCCAGCAGGGTGTGAGCACAGCAGCGGGAGCCGAGTGCTGGCACGCATGGGCCCGGGAGAGCCCAGCCCCGCGCTCACCTGGCCCGGCTGCGGGAGCCCGACATCCGCGGGGAGCAGGTACTTGGGGCTGCCCCGGCCCTGGGGATGCTGTCCTGGGCTGTCAGGCGGCATGGGGAGGGGGTGATGGTCCCGGGAAGATGAGGGGGGAAGGAAGGGGGTTGCCCGTGTTGTTCCCACGCTCTGGAGAGCAGGAATGGGGAGCGCAGGATGGGCTGCCCGGGCATGAGTCTGAGAGTGGGGGATCTGAGCCAGGCTGTGCTGCTCTTGCTGTTTTGGGGTCACCCTATGCCCTGTGCTGAGCCCGTGTTCTGTCCTCCGTCCTAGGAGGAAGGGCAGTAGCGGGGTTGGGCACCAGCTCCTGCTAACCTGCCCGGTTGCACACAGCCTGGGCTGGCTCAGCTCGCTCCTCCAGGACAAGGGGATATTGATCTGCATATGGCCACCAGGTTGTCCTGTGCCAGCACAGAAGTGCTTGTGAGGCTACCAGCACACGCTACCGTGTCAGTGACTGTGGAAATGGGTTTGTCAGCCCTTCAGATTCCCTGTGCCTCGCACAAGGACTGAGTGTGCAGTGGAGGTTGTTTGGTGGGAGTAAAGGAGGGTCCTTCCAGCCATGATGGAGCCCCAGCTCCCACTGTGCTGCTCTCCCACTGCAGCTGGAGCAGAAGCTGAGCAGGGTCTGTTGTGTGCCTGTCCCTGCTCTGTCTGGGATGTGTGCCCTGCCATAACCATTGATGCTGCTGCTGCAGTCACACTCTGAGCTGGAGAACAGGGTGGCATTTTCCCTCCAAACCCTCCCAACAGCACCAGTGGGGCAGATTTGTGACCAGTCCTGTGCCACTCTCTGCCAAGCTCGTCTTGGCAGCAGCAGTCCCTTGGAGCAGCTGAGCTGCAGCTGGTGCCCACAGCCACTCCTCCTGTACTGTGCACCCTGTGTGGGAGCCTGCCAGGAGCTGCTGACACCAGTGCCCTGCCCATGTGAGCAGTGACAGGGGACAGGGTGTCTCCAAGGGAAGGCTGGCTGAGCCCACTGGTGGAAGTGGTGACTGCTTCTGGTGACAGCAGGGGTATGACCCATGGCATCCCTTGTGTTAGGGCTGACTCCCTCAGTGCCATCACTGAGCAGGTCACAGCTGCTGGTCTGGTGCCTGGAAGGTGGAGGGGGCAGCAGATGTGGGGCTCTGTTTTGCTGCTCATCACCCTCTTTGCCTTGGCTGGCTGGACCTGCTGATGGCAGCCCCCAGACATGCCCCAGCCTGCAGAAGCTGCCTGGCCAGGGATGGGGTCCTGCTCTCGGGGTGCTGCCTGCCTGTGTGTGACCCTGTGCTCTGTGTGGGTGCTGGAGCAGGCTCTGCACCCCGGCCCTGGAGACCCCCATGGGGTGGTATTTAGGAGCAAGGTGATGGGCTGGGGTGCTGCCCTGTTCCAGGGGCAGACCAGGCTGGGCATGGCAGAGCTGCTCTGGCCTGGCTGGCTGGGCCAGGGAGGAGCTGGGCTAGCTCTGCTCCCTCTCTCCACAGCCCAGACTGGAATGGGACACAGCTCTGTGAGGCACTCCAGCATTGGAGGGGATGTGGCTGGGAGGAAGGATGTGGTCAGCTGGCTCTCATGCCTGGCTCAGTGGTCACAGTGAAATGAGAGCCGGGCTTAATCTGCAGGGTGATAGTGTTGCATAGTGAGCCTGGGGGAGGTTGGGGTGAGGAGGAGCAGCTCCACAGCAGCACAAGCAATAGTAAAGATGGGATTTCTCTGGATGGATTGAGGAAGACCTTGTTTTGGGCTCCCTGCTTCTTCCAGGACCAGGACTTAGGGATCAGAACAGGAACTTCCCAGGCCATGGCATGGCACTGGACAGTCCTTGCAGGTGGGGAAGCCTGCGTGCAGTGGTGCTGTCTTGCCCTTGGAGGCTGCACAGTGGTCCTGGCTCCCAGGCAGTGCTGAGCCCTGGGCTGGGGAGCAGGCCCTGCTCCCTGCCAGCTCCAGGCTTGTTCCAGCTTGTTGGGTGAAGGGTCCCAGCATAGCCTGCTGAACAGGTTGGGCTGCATCCTGAGCTGCTTCTTCCCCTGGCACCGTGCCTTGTCCGGGGACACAACCAGCAGCCCCACTATGTCCCAGCACTCTGGGCCACCTGCCAGGGTACCTGGACACAAAATGCCTCAGTGCTGCATCCCCACGGGGTGGGGCAGTGTGCTGAGAGATCTGTGCCAATGCACTGTGTGTATCCCCCACAGGACACCTGACCTTGGCTCTGGCACAGTCTGCTGCTATGGCAGACCCCCCTGGATGCTGCTCCACCTGTGCCACCTGCCTGCTCTGCCCCTACAGCTGCCAGTGGATCACTGCCAAGAAGGAGAAGAGGAAGGGCCTGAGAACCACCAAGGTGATACCTGAGTAATGCTGAGCTGGGGTTTGCCAGCCCCTTTGTGGGAGTCTCAGAGTGCTGGCTGGGGTGGGGAAGGGCTCTGGCTGGGATGCTCAGCCCAGACACTGAGCTGCTGACCTCTTGCTGCTGCTCCTGCTTCCCAGGGCCAAGCCCCAGGAAAGCTGGGGTGCTACCTGGCACTCTCACTGCCCAGGAACTGCCCTGGCCTGGAGCAGTGAGAGGGTGAGCTGTGCTCCTGCTGGGTGACAAGAGGGGTAGAGCAGCATTAGCGTGCTCTGCAGTGGGGCTTGCACGTGCCTGGGGCAGAGCAGAGCCCTAGGGCTGAGCTGGCAAGCAGGTCCCGGGGCACCTGGCCAGGCACGTGGGAGACACAGTTCCTGGGCTGGGTGTGGCCCCACCAGGAGGGTGTCCCCAGCAATTTGTAGCCTGGGAGTGGTGAGGCCCTGGGACCCTCTGAGGTCTCCGACTCCCATGGGTGTGGCTCTGCTACGGCTTGTCCCGTCTTGCCTGGAATGTACAAATAAGTCCGAGTTGCTAGGTGTCCCTCTGGCACCTGTGGCACCCCTCACCTCCCCCACACACCTGGCACTGGTGGCTGTGGACAGTGTAGCTGGAGCCAGCCTGCAGACTCGCCGCTGCAAGGGCAGTTCTGAGGCCCTGCACTGCTCTCTGCCCAGCTCACAGATCGTGCAGCTAGAAGGGAATGGGACCTGGCTCCCCGCCCCTTCTTGTGTCCAAAGTCCCAGCCTGTTCCCATGGAGTGCTGCATGGGAAAGGAGACAGTCTTGCCACAGGGGCCATCCTCCTCAGCCTGGCAGAGGCAGATTTTTAGTTTGTTGTAGGACATGCTGATCCATCTTTCTGCAGCGTGGGTCCTGCCAGGGTAGCTCTGGTCCCTCTCCATGGGGCAGCTCAGTGCCTGGACCCCTGGGCCATTCCTGCTGTGACCCCCCTGCTGCTGGCTGGGTGATACCCAGGGGTCTCAGCAACCGGCCTGGGGGCTAGGAGCCCTGAGGGTATGTGTATAACTCTCATCTCTGGCTTTCAGTATGACTGCAGCTGGTTCCTTTTCCTCTTCTGCGTCTTCCTCTTCACCCTGGTGTGGCTCTACTTCGCTATCATCATCCTCAATGATTTCCACAACTTCAATGAGTGAGTAGGATCTATATCCAGCCTTGTTCCCCACATCACCCCTGCCCCTCTGACCTTCCCCTTTGCTGGCAGATTCATCTTCAGGCAGAAGAAGCTGTGGCTAGACTGGTCCCTGGTGCTGCTCATAGCTACGGCCGTGCTGATCAGCTACTCATCTGTACTGCTGGTGAGCCCTCCTGACCCTGCTGGGCTGGGGGAATGGGGCTGTGCTGAGCCCAGGCTGCCCTGAGCTGTGGGAGTGGGGCTGTGCTGAGCACAGGCTGCCCTGAGCCGGGGGAATGGGGCTGTGCTGAGCCCAGGCTGCCCTGAGCCGGGGGAATGGGGCTGTGCTGAGCCCAGGCTGCCCTGAGCCGGGGGAATGGGGCTGTGCTGAGCCCAGGCTGCCCTGAGCTGGGGGAATGGGGCTGTGCTGAGCCCAGGCTGCCCTGAGCTGTGGGAGTGGGGCTGTGCTGAGCCCAGGCTGCCCTGAGCTGGGAGGAGTCTGCAGCATCTGGGGCCAGGTCAGCCTGAGCACGGGCAGAGCCCCTGCCTGTGCAGGAGCCCGAGCTTCTGTGGCTGAATCCTGTGCCCTGTGAGGGGTGAGGTGTGGGGCACAGGCCAGTCTGACAGCTCCTTGCCCTTGCAGGTCCTCGCTCTGTGCTTGCAGCTCTGTGGCCAGCCCTTGAAGCTACACTGGGTGCACAAGGTGAGAGAATGGAGGTGAAGGGAGATGGTGCTTGCCCTGGCTGCCCTTGCACCTTCAGAAGCTGGGAGCAGCCTGCTGGGGCTGTGCATGGCTGCTGTGACCCCACGGAGTGGCTGTGTGTCCCTGCTGACCGGGGCTGCAGCTGTCAGTTCCTCAGCCACATATCTCTGGGATGGGAATATTCCCAGTGCTCCAAAGCATGGAGCACAGAGCTCAGCTGCCAACCCAGATGGGGGAAATGGGTATCAGGGCTGGGAGGGGTTCATGAGGAAGGGATGAGGAGGACTCTGCCTGGCCTGCAAGGTGCTGTTTGCTCCCCTAACTGCCCTGTGCGTGCCCCACAGGTCCTGCTGGTCCTGACTGTCCTGGTGGTGGCTGCAGCCTTCACAGGCCTGGGAATAAAGTGGGCGGAGGAGTGGAAAAGTGCATGGATCTCCCTGCAGGTGAGTCACCTCGATAGCAGGGACTCCCCTGCTGTACCCAGAGCCTGACCTTGAGCTCAAGGGTGCTGACTGAAGTCCCTAGCACAGCTGCATGCACTGGGGGTGAATTCCCTGCCCTTGACTTCTGCTGCCTGGCCAGGCAAGGTGCTCCTTCTGCCCCTGCAGTCCTGCCTGGAGCAGCTGCCAGCAGACTGATGACCAGAGCAGGGAGTCTGTTCTGTATCTCAGGAGCCTGTCCCTCCCTCCCGGCACTGTGGATCTTCCAGCAGCACTGGCTGCAGGGGCAGATCCCTGGCATTAGGGCATGTGTATTTTGGGGACAGGCACTGCTGCTCGCTGACACCCTGTGGTTTTTTGCCTCCCCAGGCAACAGGTCCCTTCCTGCACATTGGAGCTGTGGGGGGAATGACACTCCTTGCCTGGCCCCTGGCTAGCTTCATCTACCGCACCCGCAGCACAGGTAACCCCTCTGAGCTCTCCACTTGTCCCCTTGGCTGGTGCCCTGTGTCCTGCCACCCAGCTGAGCAGCACTGGTGGCAGAGTGGTGCTCAGGGAGCAGCAGTGCAGTAGTGGGAGCAGGTCTCCAGTGTGGCCGTAATGCCTGCTCTTGGTGGTTTCTCATGACCAGCCTTTGTTGCAGCTTCAGCCCTCCCTGCTTTGCAGCTGAACAAGGCTACAGGTGGCAGAGTGCTGCAGAAGTGATGAGTTGGGCAAGGGCCAGGAATAAATCCACAGTGTTCCTGAGGCTGAGGGTGCAATGTTTGACCTAGGGCAATGACAGGTTAATGCCAGGTGAAGCAGTCTTGGCTTATTCTTAGTGACCTGCAAAATACTTCCTCTGTACCTCATAACTTCTGTCTGTGCCTGCAGGTCTCAGGGTGTTAGTGCTGCTTCTGTACTGTGCAGCAATGATTGCACTCTACCTGGCTCCCTTGGGAATCACCTCCCCTTGCATCATGGAGGAGAACCAGCTGCCCCCCAAGCCAGCCCTAGTTGGCCATCGAGGAGCACCCATGGTGAGTGACCAGCACCTTGGCAGTGATCAGGGTGGATGGGGGAGGCTGCTCCACTAGGAAAAGCCAGGCTATGCCTGGCTGTGGGGCACAGATCCTTGTGGCCACAGGCCTGGACAAGCTCTGGCCAGCCCAGAGCTCAGGCTTGGAGGTTGGGTGAGGAGCACAGGGTGAGGAGGGGATGCAGCAGCTGCAGGACAGAGCTGCTGCCGGAGCACTGCTGGACCAGGAGTGTGCAACTCCCAGCAGAAAGCCTGGCTGTGTAGGGGAGGCTCCTGTGGGTTGGGGAGCAGGGACCAGGCAGGCTCTGCCTGTCTACCCCCAGTCCTTTTCCACCCCCCACCACACCCAGGTCACCCCAGGCTCATTGTGGCTGCCCTAGAGCCCAGCCAAGCTGCTGGGTGCATCCAGGCAGAATGAGTGCCTGCCCCCTGCCCCATTCTGCCCATGCTCCCTGCACTAACACCATTCCTCTTTCCAGCTGGCCCCTGAGAACACCCTCATGTCACTGCACAAGGCTGTGGACTGTGATGTGCAAGTCTTTGAGACAGACGTCATGGTGAGGTAAAGGGGCTCAGAGGGAGGAAGGGGCCTGTGTATCCTGGGATGTCACCTCCCACAGGGGGCATTCTGGAAGACACCTGGAGGACTGATATAGCCTGCATTTGGAGGCAGCCCTGTTCAAAGGGCTCTGCCACTCCCACCTTCCCAGTATGGGACAGGCTCCAGCTTGGTGTCCCAATGATCTGGGAGAGGTACTGAGTTTCTGTCCTCCCCATGCAGATTGCCTTCTGGGGAGGGAGGCTGCATCAGGGAAGGGATACTGCTTGGAAAACAGACCCTGGCTCCAGTTCATCTCATGCAATCCTGTTATTGGGACAGCCCTTTCAGAGAGCAAGGAACTACTGGGTTGGTGGCTTGGTCTCTAGGTGCACATTTTTGTGTAAAGGGCCACAAGTAGAATAAGGGTGGGAGTTACTCTGGCAGGTGGCTGGGAGGGGGTAGAAATGCCAGGGCAGGGATAGGAGACAAACAGCTTACAACACATGGCTTTCCTCTGTGCTCCTTTGCCAGTGCTGACGGGGTCCCATTCCTCATGCATGACGAGGAACTCACCAGGACCACCAACGTGCAGACTGTGTTCCCTGAGAGGGCTGCCCTGAACAGCACTGCCTTCAACTGGACAGACCTCCAGCAGCTGGATGCTGGCAGCTGGTTTCTAGAGGTCAGGAATATCCTTAGGGTGGCTGGTGAGGAATGGGTGCATTTTTGGGTGAAGCATTAGCCCTGCCCTGGGGCTCCAGAACCTTTCCTGGTCCTAGCAGACACCTGGACAGGGTGCAGAAACATGCACAAATCCCTTGGGTGCAGTTATGCCCCAAGCTGGGGTTTGTTCTGACTCCTCAGCTGAGTCATGGAGGAGGCTGCTTTCAGAGGGGATGTCTCGTGTTTGCTCTGAGCTGCACAGCCTGCCTGGGCTTGAAGGCAGCTGTGGCCAGGCTCTTCCCAAAAGGTGACTAACTACTGCTGAGCAGCTTTGAATGCCCACAGGCGCTGGGGCTGCTTGAATTCTGTTGTTAGTGGGGAGAAGGGTACAGGTGCCCATGGATGTGAATAGGGAGGTTCCCTGTGCCTGTCTGCACTGGAGAACACGTGGAGAGGCCAGTGTAGGAAACTGAGTCCCCTAGGCACCAGTTTGGGATGTGGAAGCTGCCAGGTGGTCTGCCTGTGATGACTGCCCCCCTCTCACCCTTGCAGCGGAGGCCATTTCCCACGGTGCAGAGCCTTTCTCCTGGTGATCGGCAGGAGGCAGCTGAACAGAGGATCCCGTCCCTGGAACAGGCTCTAGAGGCAGCCAAGCACAGCAACATCTCCATCATGTTTGACCTTCGGCCTGAGAACCACAGTGACTACCAGAACTTTGTCAATGTCACCCTGGGAGTGATATTACAGTCAGGCATCCCGCTGCAGCAGGTGAGCTGGCCACCACCCCACCCCTGCCAGGCCCTGCTGTCACACCCCTGCCGCGGTGGGAGGTGTCCTGCCAGCCACACTGACCATCCCTGACACCCCATGCACCCCATATGTGATCCCTGCTGGGCAGCCCTGCCCACGTGTGGGGTTCTCTAGCTGGGAGATGTTACCAATAATTAGGGTTTGATGCCTACAGCTTCAGACTCCTCCAAATACTCCAGACCCCTCCAAATACTTTGGTTTCCCAGCACTGGCCACCCTGGTGTGTAAACAATGACTCAGGCTAGGGAGGAGACCAACACTGCCAGCATGAGCAGGAGGACAATGCTGAGGCTTTCACCTCCCCACACTCCACCACACCTCTCCCTGCAGCTCTGGGACTCCTGCTGCACCCTCCTGTGCTCCCTTTATGCTTCCTCCAACCCCTGCAGCACAGGATATGTGCTGCCCTCAGGGGACAAATCAGCACTCAAATCACGTTGCTTGGCCTTTTGGGAATGCAGAGCAGGAGGGGACATAGAAAAGACTTGTACTATAGTGGTGATCCAAGGTGCATTCTTGCTGCAGAGCTGGGGATAAATGGATTCACTTCTTGAGCCATTCAAAGACCCAGAAAGGACTTAACTGTTGCAGATTTCCTAGGCTGGAACTGCTTTCCTCCCTTCAGTGGGACCTGTGCTTATTTCTTGGCTGGGGCAAGCTCTTAGGAAACTGTCCTGGCTGAGATCCTCATGGAAGAGCTGAGCATGGAGACAGGGGCAGGAAGCAGCTGTCTAAGCAGGCCACATGGGCCTGAACCTGCGAGGGAATATTGCAAGAGAGCAAACTCTCTGGAGCACCTCTCCTCTGCACGTGCTCTCTGGCTCTTTCCTAGGTCCTCTGGCTTCCAGATGGGTTCAGGGAAGATGTCAAACAGCAGGCCCCAGGTGTCCAGCACGTCTATGGCCGAAAGAGGGTCAAGAATGAGAAGGAGCCAGTGCTGCACGTCAATCTGCCCTACCAGGACATGAGCTCTGAGGAGATCAGGTGAGAACACTTTGTCCAAGTACCTGGGAGCTGAGGGGGTCTGGGGACTGTCCCAGGGGCCAGCAGAGGTGAGAGTGCCAAGTACTGGTGTGCTTCTGGGAAGAGCTGGGAGTGTGCCTTGTGAAAAAGTGTCCCCATCAGGCAGGGCTGGTGCAGAGGATGGAGCTGGCTGCAGTCCTCTGCCCTGCCAGCAAATCTGCCCTGGGTGTGCATCTCCAGACAGTTGCTCCATGTGCTGCAAATGCTGGATCATATCCCAAATGTACAGCCCCCTCTGGCTGTGCAGAGTGTGGTGGCACCCTGCTGTCTGCTACTCTGACCAGGGCTGTCCCACACAGGCAGTACCGCCAGGACAACATCTCTGTCAACTTGTACGTGGTGAACCAGCCCTGGCTCTTCTCCGTGCTGTGGTGCTCAGGGGTGAGCTCTGTCACCACCAACGCCTGCCAGGTGCTGAAGGAGATGGAACACCCCATCTGGCTGCTGGTAAGTGACCCCTGAATCCTTCACCTGCCCCGCAGCCCTGTGTCCCAGGCACCTGTGGGTCCTGTGCAGCTGCCTAGGGGGTGACCTCTGCTCACTGCTGTACTGGCATGGGAGCATGTGGCCCTGTAGATGGGACTGGTGGTACAGGAGGCAGGGCTGTGCCACGGCGCACCACCCCTAGCTGGTGTTCAGTGGCTTGTCTCGTTGTCTTGCAGCCCAGCAGCACATACTTCATGATCTGGATCGTTGTAGACTGTGTTTCCTTCCTTATCATCATCTGGGCCTTCGTCCTGATGAAGTAGGTTTGATCCCTTTCCCCCTCCCGAGGCAGCTCTGTTGGGGGAGGCTGTAGTGTGCCCTGGGTGGCTGGTGCAGACCCAAACCTGCTGCCACCCCTCTCTGGACTCAGATCCTGGGGGGTGCTCTCCTGTCTGAATAAGACAGAAATGTGTGGGAGCAATTTTCATCTCCAAGCTGCAGCTAAAAGCCTGCCCTGGCCCTGTCTCAAGCTGGATGCCTTAGTTCACACTTGCTAACCCACTCTGCACCCCAGGGCTTGGTGGGCTGAGGCTGGGGACTCCTGCTCCTGTCCTTTTTCCCAGTGCTGCAGGCACTGAGAGCAGTTCCCTCTGGGACTGCGGGGCCCCAGAGCCTCCAGCTGGCAGCTCAGGGGAGGGCACGGTGAGACCAGACTTGCATGCTAACATGGATCCTGTTCCATCTCCTAGGAAATGTTCCCGCAGGAGACGGCCAGCGGGTGAGTGCGCACGGAGCGGGAGCTTCCCTCCCTTGGAGCCAGGCTCTGCCTCTGGGACTCTCCCTGACAAGCAGGCAGCTTTCCCCAGCCAAACGTGACGGAGTGGTTTGGGATGGCTGGGGGAGGGAAGGGAATCCCAGCCCAGGG
Source organism: Molothrus aeneus (assembly GCF_037042795.1). NCBI lineage: Eukaryota > Metazoa > Chordata > Aves > Passeriformes > Icteridae > Molothrus > Molothrus aeneus. Next base: position 4,727,851 of record NC_089659.1, on the reverse strand, counting down.
AGTTCCTCCTGTCCTGCCCTTAACAAGCAGCCCTGTGGGACAGCACTGGGGAATCCCACGTTTCCCGAATATCCTCAAACCTGCTTTTCAGGCTCCTCCGCCTGTCACTGCGGGATGGTGGCTGCCCACAATAAATGCTTTTTCTCTGTCTCCTCAGAGTCTGAGACGGATGTGCTACTCACAAAGATCAACAGCTTGATGCAAGAGTGACGCCCGTGTCAGCTGTGGGGAAGGGCAGCCAGAGCCCTGCACAGCTCAGGCAGGGAGCACTCCTCAGGCCAGCCCCGAGGCTCCTTTCCTCCGAGCCTCCCTTCTACCGCGGCCTTCCTGGCTCCTTTCATGGTGCACAGCTGCCCTCAGCTGAAAAGACTTGGAACTGAGTTCTCATTGCCTACTAGCAGCGAGGAACTAAAGCTTTGCAGGGGTGGCCTAGGGGCAGAATATTTATCCAGCGGTGCTGGAGCTGAGACCTCTCCCTTGGGGTTTGGACAGGAGCGGGGATTTGGGTCGCTGTTTGGTGCAGGGGAAGGGCTGTCTCTGCCTGTTGTCAGCAACTCTGCAGCCAGGGATGGGACACCTGGTTTAAGGGCTGTTCCCCTGGGGGCTACCCTGTCCCATGGCTTGAGGAATAGGAAGGGGGATGTGGAGTGGCCTTTCAAAGGACAAAGGGAAAGCCGAGCTCTTCACCCTCCCATCCTGGACACAAATCCTGTCCCTACTGCTGCTGGTTTCATCTTCACGGGACAAGGTCCTGGCACTCCATGCAGCAGTTAATGCCTGTTGCTCGGGGAAGAGAAGGAGCAGGGCTGGGGGTGGTGGGTGTCAGGGGCTGGCAGGACCGCGCTCACGCTCCTGCTGCTGCTCCAGGGCAGCAGAGGGAGCGGTGGGACTCGGCATCGGTCACGTTGCAGCAGGGCCTTGAACAGGGAGAGGGGTACCGTGCCAGTTTGACTTGTTGCTGTCTATTTTTGTCAATAAAGCAGAGGAGCGGCAGACAGAGCCCGAAGGGGTGCGGCGGGCACGCCTGCGTCCTCCCTTCCGCACCTTTCCCTGCCGGCGGCGCTGCCGGCCCGGAGAAGGAGCCGGCGCAGCCCGGACGGTACCGGCCCGGGGCGGGCTCGCTCCGCGGCGCCTCCGTGCCACCCACCGCGGGCGCGGGGAACCGGCCGGGCCCTCCGCAGCGGGCAGCGAGGGGAGGCCGAGCGGGGCGCGGCTCCCGGGGCGCAGGCCGAGCCTGCCCGCGGCCCGGCGGGCTCGGAGCGGCGGTGGCGGGGCGCTCCCGCGGGCGGTGCCCGGAGCTCGGAGCGGCGGTGGCGGGGCGCTCCCGGAGGCGGTGCCCGCGGCCGGGGGGCGGCTCCGGCCGGCCCGGGCGGGGCGGGGCAGGGCGGGGCGGGCGGCGGCTGGGCCGCTCGCGGGCTGGCACGGAGCGGAGCGGCCGTCGGCCACGGCGGAGCGATGATCCGCCGGGAAGGTAAGGAGAGCACTGGCCGGCCCTGCCCGCCGCGCCGGGGCACCGCGGCCCCGCGCTCAACAAGTGTCTGCCCCGCCGGCACCGGCGCTGGGACCGCGCCCGGTGCTCCGCGCTCCTGCCGGGCACCTCCCGCCCTCGCTCCCCAGCACGGGCGGCCGTGCGAGGCAGAGGTTAAGACCCGAGGACTGGGCGCTCTCGCTCCACGCCCTGCTCGGGCTGTGGACACGTTGTGCTGCCGTGGCTCAGAGTGGGTGGCCGTGGGATGCTCTGCTTGCGGATCCCTTGCGTGCTGCGGGGAGGAAGGAGAGCGGCCATGGGGGTTTAGGCTCTGCCAGAAGGGATTTCCTGTACGTGGGACTTGCATGCACCTTGAGGCACGTGGAGGTGGGCCCTGGACACCATGTGCCATTTCTTGGGAGCTGTAGGAAGGGTCCTGTGGTCCCCCTGCCACGCTGGGTGCGCAGCACTTGCCCAGATCGGGAGCCAGCAGTGCCCTGCTGCAGCTGGCTGTCACCAGGTATGGGTGGCCAGCAGTGCCCTGCTGCAGCTGGCTGTCACCAGGTATGGGTGGCCAGCAGTGCCCTGCTGCAGCTGGCTGTCACCCGGCACGGGTGGCTGGCAGCACAGGAGTCAGCACGGTGCCTGCTGCTCTTGCCACACAGCCTGGGCTGTGGTGGGAAGTTTACTCCAGGTTTGCAATCTTTGTGTCCTGGTGTGGTGGCCCCAGCTCTCCATGAGCTTCTTTAGTTCTGCTGATAAGTCAGGAATGACCAGGCAGTGACATCTCAGCCCTGCTCATGGTATGCTGGGCAGTGTCTGAAGCCACTATTTAATCTTGCAGAAAAGGAAGCTCTTAGTAATAGCACAGGGTTAGGATTGCCACAAAGCTCAGGGAAGTCCCTGCTTTTCCTGGAGCAAGTGTGGAGCCCAGCTCCAAGTCAAAGCTGTTCACGCTTCCCCAGACTCCTTTCCCTGTTCTGCTCCCACGACGAGTCAGTGTGGGCTGGTGACACAGGCAGGAGGACCCCCTTTCCCTTTCAGCTGAGGAGAAGCTGGAAGGCTGGGCGAGCTGGGACACCAGGTGGCACGTACCCGAGCAGACACAGGCCCCCTTGTTTGATGACCTGAATTCTCGAGAGCCCTGTGATGAGCAGGGTCATCCTTTCTGCATGAGTTCCTGGTTTAAAAGATGAGTCTCCAGCAGTGGCGGGACAGCTTCCCTGCCTTCTCACACAGACACTCTTTGTCTGCAGTCTGCCTGGGTGACAAAGGGAAACATCCACTGATGGGGCAGGGATGGTCTGAAAGTCCACAGGAGCTCACCACCTGCCTGAGGCATGGGTAACATCTGAGGTCGAAGCTGCACTGGCGGCTCTGGCTGTCTGCCCAGAGAAGTGTGGAGGTGTCCAGGCAGAGAGATCACAGCTCCACTATTTTAGGTCCAGGGTTTTCTCATAGCTATGCCTAGCCCAGTCATTAACCAAAATGTTGCTTCATGGCAGCCTCCAGCTGCCCTCCTCACCAGCATCTCCTCTGACCCCAAGGCGTCGTGTTCCTTTCCCATTTGTCTCCTGCTGACCCACGGCTGTTTGCTGCTTTCAGCAATTCTTATGCTTCACCCTGTAGCAACCCAAGTTTTGCCACTCCTGTAGCTGAGCTGTTTGCACTACGTGAATGGGCCTACGCTCAGCTTTGCTGCAGCCATCTGGCCCTATGTGGGAGGCTGCAGCTCCTGCAGTAGTATTCATAGCCCTGTGCAACCAGAATGTGTCCAGCTCCTGAACAGCTTCTGTGCCTGGGAGGTGGCAGAGGTGTTCAGGCTGCCCAGTGCCACAGGGTTCAGAGTTAATCTGATTTTATCCCCTGATTTTCAGGGTTGGTGGCAGAACTACCTCTCCTCCTGTCCAGGTCTCTGCTGTGGGCCCTCAGTGGCTCTCAGCAGGGTTAGCTTTCCCAGGTGTGTGTAAGGAAGGCTGCTTTTGTGGCTGTCTGACTTTTAAAAATCCAGACTGGAAGGCAGCTTGAGGCATTATTCCAGGCTGCACTCAAGCCTTCCCTTAGCATCTTACAGTGCTAATGCCTTGTTACTCCTGTGTCATCTCTGCAGACACTGAACGGGCAGTGGAAATTCTGACCAGATACCAAAGCACCCTGCGGTCCCCGGAGGAGCAGGAGTTAAAAGCTTCCATTGGAAAGGTTTCGCACATCTTCCAAAGTGAACTCTTCCAGGCTCTGCTGGGTAAGCCCCTGCCTTGCAGCCCCTTGCAGTCCTTGTGTTTAGTGGGGTTTCCTGGGAGCCTGATCCCACGCCGGTGCCGGGCACTGAGCAGTGCCTTCTGTGGAAACACCTGGCATGCAATGCCAGGGAGCTGGACTGTCTTTCCCCTCCAGGGCTTAGGCAGGAGATACCAGGGCTGCAGTCACTGGGTGTTTGTAGAGAACAGCATTCCTCAGTCTGATTGAGGACAAGGGGTAACACCTTCTTGATCAGGCCATGCCTCTTCTATCCAGCACCTGCTAAGGGATCCTGCCCTGCTGCAAGCACTCCCTGTGCAGTGCAGCCCAGGTGTGTCCAGGAAGGAAAACTGTATTTTTCTGTCTTTAAGAGAGAACCCACATGTACCCAAGCTCCTTTGGGGCACTCTGTCCTTTCTTGTGCTTAGACCCACCAGTACTTGTGAGAAACACACAGTTCCAGCAGTTCCATTTCACACACAACTTAACAGCAAGGCTTATCTTGGGGCTGGATACCAGAAAATGGCATTTTGAGTACTGTATAAAGTTCTCCATGTGGATTGAGACAAATGAAGTCTTCCTGGACTAAGCAGCTTCTCTGTGCAATACAGCTATCTTGCTATTCTCCTTAAGTTCTGTTCACTGTGGGCCTTGGGAAATGCATGCAGCCCTGGTGGTTTCTGTTCCTGGATCTCCTGGGAAAGAAGCTGAGTTTCCCTCGTGGGGTGGAAGGGAAAGCACCCCCAGAGGCTCTGCACTCTTAGAAGAAGACCCAGGCCCCAGGGTGCAGAGCTCCACATGTGCTCTGTGGCTCACTCTCAGTGCATTTTGACCCAAGGCTGTCTCAGCCCTGGTGCTCCCCCTCGCTGTTCTCTTGGCAGCTCTCACCTTTTCTTCACACCTCTGCAGCCTGAGTTCCACTTCTGTGCCTGCAGAGATGAGTTGCCAGCAGCTCCTCTGTGCTTCGGGTTTTCCATTGAAGATGAAGTTGAATGTTGTGTCCTGAGTAATTTTATTCTATCCTTTTTTCTCTCTTCATGTTGGAGCATCACCTGGAAACTTCCAGTCAGTCCCAGCATGTCCATTTAAAGGTCTTGTGCTGGAATGTCTGTGCCAGCAGCAGCACAGGAATGTGCCAAGGGTGCACTCCCCAAGACAGATGGGCCCCATACTGACGAGCCAGTGTACATCTCCTTTCTTATCTCTTAATTTATACAACCTGCTCTAAATGATCCCCAGCCTGGAGGCAGGGATCCCCAGCAGGCCTGTGACCTTGACCAACCTGACATTAGCCCAACACCCCTGGCTGCTTTCTTGTGCTGGCCAGTCCTCCCTGTGGCTGTGTGAATGCAGCAAAGCAGCTTTCCCAAGGCCCAGGGTGCTGCTGTCAGTGCAGAAGTGCTGTGGAGAGAGTGTGGCTGCAGCAAACACGAGCTGGCTGCAGCTGCAGGCTGGCAGGCGGATGCTGCAACGTCCCTGCTCCCTGCTCTCAGCCATTTGTCTTGGTGTCCCATCAGCCCTGGCACGAGGGAGTGTTGGGAGTGTCTCTTGTTTACTGGTGACCTTTTCAACTGGTTTAACAGGATATTAATTCCCCGTGCCAGAGCGAGCCTTTCTCTAGATGTGTTTACCTAAACTAGGAATTTGCATTAATTACTTCCGCCCCCCCTCCTCAACTCCCTCCCCCTGCTTCCCCTTGGAGTGTGGGTTTGAGAATGTCTCTGTCCCAGCATGGACATTGTGTCTAGCTGTGTGCTCACTATGGCCACACACAGCTGGCACACACTGGGTTGCCTCGTGTCCATGGTCCGAACCCACTGGAGCACAGTAACGGCCCTGCAAGGATGATGGAACATTTCTATTTTCATTTTTATTTTCACCCCTCCTTTTCCCAGTGGGCCACTGTGTCTCTGCCTGAAGTCTGCTCCGAGTCACAGGGCTGGCTTGGTGTGGGAGGAGGATTTGCAGGAGAGCACAGACACTGCTCAGTGCAGAGCTCCCATCTCACTGCCCCATGCCATGCCAGAAGCTTCTGGCTCTGGAGAGGCCTTAGCCTGCAGAGCTCCCTCCTCTTGCAGCCTTTCAGCAGCACAGCCCTGCTTTTTTCAGCCCCTGGGGAAGATGAATGTGTGAGCATGGTCCATCCCTGTCCTCAGGCCACCTGCTCCTGCAGGTAATGCTCCCCTAGAGCACACACTGGCTGATTGGAGTTAGAACATCAAAATGCATCAGGCCATAGTAGAGCTCCCAGCAGTGCCAAACATCCTGGAGTTTGCCAAGTTAGTCCACATGAAAAATGCCAGGGATATGACTTTCTGTGTGCTTTTTTTTTTTTTTTTTAAGAATAAGCTGCTTTGGGGTCTCCAGAAGCCCCAGCCTCTGTTGTGTCCAGGATGCATCAGTGTTGTGCTGGATGGGTCAGTCACTGTGATCATACCCAGCATTGCTCTGCACATGCACCATGTTCTGCCAGACTCCTCTGAGCATGGCCCAGCCCTTTAAATCCCTGTGGCCACCTCCCTGTCCCTGGCTCAGCCTGTGCCGGGGGCACACTGCCCGTGCCAGGACAGCTCCTGTCCCGGCGGTGCCGCGGCTGGCTCGGCACGGCCCGCGCTGCGGGAGCTGCTCTGTTGGAATGTGCCAAACCCTGCTCAGCACAAAAGAAATTCCTTGGCTGTGCAGAGGGAAAACAGGCTGTGCTGGCTCCCTTCTCCTGGCCCCTCTCTCCGTGTCTGAGGCTGTGGAGCCAAGTGCGTGACTTGCAAGGAAACAGCCCAGCAGAGGGGTGCTCCAGGAGCCTGGGCTGGGGCGATGGGGACCCCGCTTTCCCTTTGCTCCGTGGAGCCTCTCGGGGAAGTGCTTGGTCTCTTGTGCTGCTGGGGAGGATGGGGCTTGCACACAAAAGCAGCTCCCTGACCTTTCCTTCCCAGAGCCGGGGCTGAAAGGGGCTGTTGTGCCCTTTGCAGTGGGAGAAGCTGGACAGGCAGGGTTTGTGTGCGTCCAGCTGTCCCAACTGCCAGAAGCTCCTCCCAAAAATCCTCTGGGACTCAGCTTCTCTCCTGTGCCTGAGCACTGGCCAGTGCAGACCTCTGTAAGTCCTGTCAGCTGCTTGGGCTCCCAGTCCTCTCCTGCAGCTCCTTTTACCCCGCAAAAGTTTCCTCATGACATCCTGATGTGATAAAGGCAAGAGGAGGGGCAGGCAGTGCTTCCCTGGGTGCAAAACCCCAGCAAGACCTGCTTGCTAGCAGCACAGCTGGGGATGGTGTGATGGCTTCACCGGGTGGCTGCAGGAGCCAGCCTGGAAAACTGGAGGAATCTGGAGGCTGCCCAACCCTGAGGACTCCTCCTCTTGCAGATTTGCCCATAGCAAGGATGGAAACTTGCAGCTTGCTTGGAAAAGATCTGCTGTGGCAGCCATGGGTGTGAATGGCAATGGGTCTGCTGCAAGGCTGGGGTTTCTGCTTGGGGTAAATCTGTGGTGCTGCAGCTGGTGACAGTGCACACATTGGGGAAGAAATGTCATTTTCTGGAAGTGCATGTGCTGGCTGGCACAAGGGCAGTAGGGCAGTGCTTTAGTGCACAGAGGCTGGTGCTATAGAAATATTTAATGGCATTTATCTGATGTGTTAACCCCAGGAAAAAAATTGTTCAAAAAATTATAATCTCTGTAAATCTTGAGTTACTTTTCCTTATTAGATCCAGAATGGATTTGCATGTCATCAGACAGAAACTGGGCTGTGAGACAGAACATGCAGCTTCATCTTTTGCTACCACAAGGTCCTCTTATGGAGGTTTTTCAGGTAGTGCAGCTCTTAAAGTGCACAGGTGAGGCAGACTTGTGTGCAATTTGTGATGCTCATAAGAAATGAGAGAAACCAGCATATATTTATATTACCTTAATGCCATGTGCATGTGTCCTAAAATGTACTTCTGTCCTTTGCTGCCTGAACCCTGTCCACCAATCCTGAAACTCCTCTAATCCCTGGTGCCAGCAACAATTCTCTCTTCTGGCAAGCACCTAAACTGGGCTGAGGGTTTTGGAGGTGGAGAGTGGCTGCTTCAGGGGACAAGTTTCCTGCCCTTCAGGCTCCTTGCCAGCTGGGCTGCCCCAGGCTGTGTTCCTGCAGCAGATGGGTGACAAACAGGGGTGCCTGCAGCAGCACACCCCCACAATGGAGCCCTTCAAATCCTGTTTTCATTCTTGCAAAGTTTTTTGTATTCCCAGAGTAATCCGTGCAGCCAGAAGCTGCTGCTATCCTGTTACGCAATTATTATTTTTATAACCAGAGGGAGAGATGTTTTAGCAGGAAAACAAAGTCCAGTGTCTCTGACTGTGAAGTGAGGGCTTGCTGCGAGCTCATGTCTGGTTTGGGGGGGTTTCAGGGGCAGCCTGGGGGCTGTAGAAGGGGTGTCCCAGGTGCAGTGGGTACATCCCACTCCTCCCATCATTGCCAGCTGTCTCCAAGGCACAGGACAGAGCCTGGTAGCACAAAACAGCAGCTCCAAAAGTGGCACTGATGCCAGGCAGTGGCACGGTGCTCCCTGCCCTGGGGCAGCCACAGAGCCTGGCTGGGCTGCCCTTGGGCACCCAGCTGCTCTGCCAGTGAGTGAGATCTGTATCAGCTTTGCCATACAGCTGGGAGCTCACAGACCAGGCACCCCCTGGGAGCTGCAAGATGGGGTTGAAGCTGCTCTTGTCCCATTTGCATCAGGGATGTGCTGCTGCAGTGCATGGGCACCTGGTTAAACACTGGGAGAGAGGATGGGGAATTGTGCCTGGGTGTGCAGCCCTGCTCTGTGAAAGCAGCCCTGGTGTCATGGGCAGAGTGGGAGCTTCAGACAAAGTTTATTATAAAAGCCTTCCTGTTGAGTCACAAGGTGAAGAAAGGACACCCTTCCTTTCTAAACTCACCCTCAGAGAGGAGCCTGGGTGCAGCTGGATCCAATTTAGCCCCAGACTTTGTCAATGGTGTATGTCTAAAGGATTATACAGGTGTAATTGAACCTTTATACAACTTTGTCCCACAGGATTAAGGATGATAAACCTAATGTATTTATATAAAGGTATCAAATTATTTGTTTAAATTTATTACAATAATGATAAGGATTAGAGAAAAAAAAAGAGCTTAATCAGAATTATTTACTAAACAATATGGATAGCTATAATTACTAGTGTAGTGCACTGTTTTTGAAGCAATATTAAAGCAATTATATTAAAGCTAGCTAAACAACTACTAAGTGAGATTGATGTCACTCACCCATATCAATGACCAAGGGCAAATCACTGACTCAGCCTGAGGAGTGACCTTCAGGGGTGTCCCCACCCAAGGGAAGGATCTTCACACACCTCAGGGAGGTATGATGGAAGTTCTCACTGTGTAAAAGTATGACTTGCCTTTTATAGTATAAAGTGATTGACTGTCAGTCATGTGCATTTTTTAGATTATTAGTCAGCAAAATATGCTTTGTGCTGAAAAAGGTGCGAGCAGCTCTTTCATTTCTTCTTCTCATCACTCCTGACTCTCACTTCCATATCAGAGTGCACATTCTTGCTGCTCCCAGCTCCAGTCAGGGAGCATGTCTTGAATGTCCTCATGGTGGGATCTGAGAGTTTGGTCAAGCTGGTCTCAGTATTTTTCAGCACTGAGAACAGCAGACCCTCCTCACTTGATCTTATCCCTGCTCAGCAGACCCTCCTCTCTCAGGCCTTCACTGATGAACCTGTGAGACAAATTTGCAGCTGCTGTGTCCCTGCTTAGGCAGAGCAGCCTGCTGCAGCCAGGGACCAGCCTCAGGCAGTGGCCAGCATGTCCCTGCTTGCGCTGCCAGTGCTCACCAGATTTCCTGTTGAAATCTCTGTGATGTGGGTGTTTAATACCTCATGATGCCATGCTGTGGCATAGTTTCAGGTGAGAAATCACAGACTGGAGGGCAAGTGCAGGTGTTTCATCCCTGAGCTCCCAGGGAGTGCCATGGGAGTGGCCACATCCCCCTCAAGCTGAGAGCCACAGCTTGCCCCTCCAGTCACTCACAGAAGTGGGGCTCTGCAGCTTCCTCCACAGCAGATGCAGGTACAGAAAATAATCTCAGGTTCCTGCTGTGCCTTTTCCTGCTTCAAGTGCTCATTTATGCTGCCTTGACTTTTTGGCCCTGCAGGCTCTGCCAGGCTTCCTGTTCCCAGGTGCTTGAAGGGATTTATGACTTTTTTTATGGCTTTTGGAAGGCATTTACCAAACTCTTTTGGCTGACCTCTTGGAGCTTTACCTTTAACCTGACAGTATTTACCATCCATTCTGGTTTTCTCATTTAGATGCAGCTTCAGCAGTTTAGATGAGTGTCTTCTCATTTTCAATAGCCTCTTTTCCTCTGCAGTCAAGCCTTGCTTTCCTGCCTTTTGCCTTTACAGTATCCTCCAGCCAGACACTCCATGTCTGTTCTGATGTCCCAGTGGGTCTCTCTAAGTAGGCTCAGAGCCTCCCACAAGCTTTTGTTACCCCTTTCAGTTTCTTCATAAAAACAAGTTCTCACTTTTGATGTAGTTTCCTTTTTGAAATTAAACACTTCTGCAGTGGATATGTTGACCACTCTGGAGGTGCTGGCTCTGGAGATAACTGGGGGCTGCCAGGGGCCAGCAGCTGCCTGAGTGTGCAGCAGTGGGAGATTCCTTAGGGAGGAGCAGAGCCCACTGCAGCCCTTCTGCTCCCTGGAATCCTCTGTGTGTGACCTGGAGAGGGTAAAATCCTCCTGGCTGGGCTAGGATAGGGGCTGGGGTCCCACCTCTGGAGCTTTACCTGGGCAGCTGCTCTCAGGTCCCAGTCTCACCCCATAAGTGTCACTGGAGCAGTGAGGGCTGGCATACCCCATTTTCATGTCTCTCTCCAGAGCCACTGTGGTTTACAGCAGCAGACTCAGGTCCTTGGAGCCCAGAATGAGGGTGCTTGATACTTGTTGTGGCAGTGTGCAGGTGGGAAGAGGCGAGATACCAGGGAGGGAGCTGGGGTCAACAGAGTTGTAGTCATCAGCTTTAGAGCTTGTACACTGAGTGCCCTGTGGCTTCTCTGCCTGTCCCCCTGGGAAGGGAGCCCCTCCACAGGCTGGGGGTGCTGTGATGGGGAGGGAATAGCCCATCAGAGTCAGGGCAGGCAGGGACTGCCTGGTTCAGGAGGCTTGTCAGAGCAGCAGGGACAGCTGGCACAGCCTGGAGGAGAGCAGGATGGGCTGGGTGCTGGATTGATGCTGCTGAGCAGAGTTTGGCCTCTGTGGTCACTGCTCTGTGGACATTCCCATGCCTTCCAGAGCCATGGGCACTGCACAGTGAGCCAGGCACCCCACTACACCTCCTGCCTTGCACAGGGCGAGTGGTGGGCAGCACAGCAAGCACAGGGGGCCAGCAGAGCCCTCTCCCAGGGGGCCAGCCTCTCACCGAGGGCTCAGACCCTGGGGGCAGAGTGGAGGTCACAGGTGCTGCACCCCACAGAGGCTGCTGTCAGGCATCAGGCTGCCCCCTGGTCCTGAGGATGTTTCTCCTGCTGTTTTGCAGATATCCATGAATTCTACGATTTCACGCTGCGCTCTGCACCCGAGCAGTCTCCAAGCCTGGATGCACGTCATGGCACAGCCAGGCAGCAGCCTGGGGACAGCGAGCCCAGCTCCACAGTCACACCCAGAGAGCCCCAAACCCTGCCTGAGGTAAGAGCCACCCTCGTGGTGCTGCAGGGCCAGACCCTGCACACTCCTGTGCTGAGAGGATCTCAAGGGGCACAGGGGCTGCTGGCCACCACAGCCTGCCCAGATCACATCCAGGCTGTTCCCACACATTCTCTGTAATAGCTTGTCTCATTAATGAGGCAACCTCCCTGGTTCACAAGTGTTAATTGAATTACTCATAATGTGAACAGCTCCAGCTCTGGCTCCTGCTCTGCAGTTGCAGCTGGATTATTTGCTCCTGTCTGACACTGTCTCCCATGGAGGCGTTTCAGCTCTCTGATCCAGCCACTTTTGATAAGTGAAGTAGGTTGAGTCTTTCAAATTTCCCTTTTCAGGATTTTTTTCCCAGCTTTCAGATAACTTGTGTCTCTCTTATTTGCATTCTCTTCAATTTTCAACAGCATTCTAAAAGATACAGCACCAGGTGGAGAGGCAGGAATTGAGCAGTAGGGTCTCAGTTATCTCAAAGGCACCAAGGCAAATAAAATTGCCTCGTGTCTTTGCAGGCCTTCTTTCCATCCCCTACTTCCTGCCTCCATCCCCCACTCACTGCCCTGCCATGGGATGCTGTAGGATACCCCTAATCTAGTGCAGAAATGCAAAAATTCAGGGATTCCTCCTTTCAGTGAAATAACCCTATCAGATAAACACCATTTTCTGCCTCAGAGATTGAACTGGCTTCCCATTACCTACCTGGGGGTACTCCAAATTTAAGTGTCACACAGGGAAGATGGAGCTGAATGATATCATCTAAGGAAGAACACTTTAAAGGAGTTTGGGGATCAAGAACAAGGAGGACAAAACAGCCCACAATCACTGCAGGAGATATTTGTGTTCCTCTGACTCAGGAGCCACTTTAGTCACATTTTTTCTTGACACCCTTCACATTGCCAGTCCCTCTAGTTAAAGTCAAACCTGCAACTCCAGTATGTGTTTAAGTACAAATTTTTAATGCTGTTATGCCATAAGCAGTGGGATCCTGCTTTGGTTTTTTTGGGTGTCCTGTAGCCTTGATCCACCCAACAGTGAATTCTGCTGGCAATAGCCACCAGTCTCTGTGGCCAGGCCAGTCTATGCATCCCCAGGATTGAACAAGGACATTGAAATATCAATGTGGAAACAAGCAGGGAAGCAACTGTGGGCCTTGCACAGCTGGTGTGAGCAGTGCCCCCGCTCCTTCCACTGTGCCCTGCCTGTAAGTGGGATGAAAAAAGCATCCAGTCGCAGGGCTTACTGGCACTGAACACAGCCCAAGCCACTGACACCATCAAATCCCTCCTTCTTTCCCTAAAAAAATGTGTTTGAGATGTCTTATGTTGCTGAAACGTGAAATGCAGCCCAGCAATGGCACAGTCCCAGAGTCTGGGGCCAGCAAACCTCCACCAGTGACCCTGCTGGCCCTGGGGCCAGTGCCCGGCAGGCTGAGGCATGAGAGGGGGGATGCCCATCAAAGGCACCAGGGGGAAAAGCTCCTTTTGGCCCTTCCAGAAGCAGAGGAGAGCCTGGAGGCAGCTGCCCTGCCCTACCCACGTGTCTCCCCTCTTTGTCTGGTTTCAGGGCTGCTCCTGGGACCGTGAGCAGAGGCTCGCCACAGGGGACAGCGCTGCGGGGACAGCGCCACGGCTGGTCAGGGTGACGGCACGGCGGACAGAGGCACCAGCCAGTGTGTGCAGCCTGGTGCTCAGCTCTCACAGCACCCTGCCCCAGGTGAGCCTCCGTGCGCCCCACGCCACCTCCCGCCCTGCCTGGCACTGAGGGCACGGCGCCGGAGCCGCGCGCTCCCGGCACCGCGGGCGCGCCGTGTCCCTCCCCTGGGGCTGGCAGGGTGTCCTCCTGGCTGTTGTGCTGATGCTCTCACCAGAAAATCGAGCAGTCACTTGTGCCAGGGGCTGGAGAGCGCTGAAATCATCCCCTTGCCTTAGCAGTGGTGTCAGCCCTCGGGGCTGGGAGGGCAGGTGGATGTGGCGCAGGAATAACGAGGCTGCTGGAGCTGGAAATCCTCCCAGGCCCGTCCCTCTCGCCCCCGGCGCTGGCACGCTCCCACGTTGCAGATTTCCATATTTTTTTCTCTGAGCTCTTAAATGGCAGGTCCGTTCCTCAGCTTCCTGGGAGCTTTTCTCTGCTGTCTTATTTACTTGGAAACACCATTTATTTGGATGTGCATCGTAAAGCCCAGCCTCCACCTGGTGCAAGAAAATCCTTTGGGCTACGCATTTGAGGGGAGTTTTAGGGATGAGTGAAGGGCAAAATGCACTTTTGGAAGGATGAAGTGGCCAGGAAGAATGGAGCTCACCACAGATTTAAAATTATATGAAAATGTTGTTTTTCTTGGCAAAGTTTGAAATAATGCTTGTTTGCTAAGTCTAAGTATTCTTCCAAAGTATTTTAAATACAAAAATTGCACTGCCTCTCTTCTGTCCTTTTTTAAATGTTTCCTTTCTTTTTCTGAACTGCAATAAAATGGGTAACACCCCATTTTTTTCTCTTACTGTTTAATTTCTCCTTTTCTCTTGTTTCTCTCTGCATTTTCAATCACTCACCATATCCTTAGCAGTTTTTGAAGGGCGAGACAGTGGTTTTCTGAATATGACAAGAAGATGAGTTTGGCTGCTGATTTCCATTTGCCAGTGGGTGGGAAACACCACATCAGGGGAATCACAGGGCAAAACCTAGGAGGGGGTGAGAGCCTGAGCAATTGGGAACAGATTCTGTTGTGATTTTAAGGGATTTTCTTCCTATCTGTCCCAGGCCATGAAGTACACCAGCTCTTGCCTCCAGCCCCAAATGTCTGGCTGAGTTGCAATGTCTCCTTTAGCAGCAGACACGTAGTTTTGATTGTAAGACTTCATGCAATGGGGAATCTGCTCTGTCCCTGGCCTGGCTGGCCTGATGATTATTTATCCTTCACATTAAAAATCTGTATTTTACTGTTAGCCTGTATTTCTCTTGGTTTAGCTCCCAGCAGCAAAGAAATTTTGCTGCCTTTGTTTGCTAGGATGAAGGACCTTGGCAATCAGAATGTTCCCAACATGTAGGTATTTATAGATGCATCTAAGTTCCCTCTTAACTTTCCCTTAGATAAACTAAACAGATTGGCTTCTTCACTCGCTCGCTGTTGAGGCAGGTTGTTCCAGACCTGAAATAATTCCTGTCATTCTTTCCAGCCTCCTTCTTTCCTAGCCTGTGTCAGCATGGGGCCAGTCCTTGGTGCCAGGTGCTGGAGCTTTAGGGGTCACCCATTTTCAGGGGCTGCAGCTGCCAGCCCTGAGCAGGGGCTCACTGCCCTGAGATGGAGGAACAGTGGGGACCTGGGTGGGCAGACTGGGACTCTGGGAGCACTGTGCTCTGGCAGGGCTCTCATCTGCAACCTCCTCCATCCCAGAGGATGGTCATTTCACAGCATGGCTGCAGGCAGAGCAGGGAGCTGGAGGTGAAAAGCTGTGAAGATGGTAGTGTTCAGTGCCAGGTAGTGCCATGCCTGTAGTCCTGCCTGAAACTTGGCTTTCTGCAGAAACCCAGCAGCTTTCCTGCAAACTGGAGCCAAGCAGTGCTGGAGAGCTGCAGGCTCGAGCAGAGCTGCTCTGCAGCAGCCCCTGTGCTGGGATGCAGAGTTCTTCATCACAGAGCCTTTCCCAGGATGTCACCTTCACTGCTAAATACAGGCCTGGCCCTGACAGAGGGAAGCATTTCCAGCAGTTCCCCAGGAGACAGGATCAGGTGCCTGGGGCAGGCTGTGCTGCTGGACCACAGCACAGGCCCTGTTTCTCCTCCTTCACTCCTGCATGAAGGCACTGAGGACACCTCAGCTCCTGCCAGCATCACATCCCATGTCAGTTCTCAACAGCAGCAGCATGCAGGACAGCACCAGGGCTGCACAACACCTACACAGCCAGCTCCTGCCCTGCTCCATTGGGACTTACTGCTTTCCAGCCTTCAGTGTGTGCTTTTTATGCCACAGGCATTTCCAAAGCAGGTTTCAGAAAAATACCTGAGCTGGAAAATTGCATTTGGAAGAACCAGGGAAGCTTTTATAAGTTGATGATAGTTAATGCTAGGGCAGGGGAGCACCAGCTGCCACCCTGGTGCCATCAGCCCAGGAATGAGAGCTCTAGTGGACACCCTGCCACTGATGAAAGTCAACACAATGAACTGGCTTTTCCTACCTGAAGTAAGTGCAATTCTCTTACTGCATCCATCAATGTAAATAAGTTTTCCGTTACCCTGGCTTTGTCCTCTCCCCTGCCCACAGCTCTCCACACCAATGTTAACAGAGCAAAAGCTACCATGACCTGCTTCAGCCAGGAAGATGCATGTCAAATAGATTGCCTCTCCACACAAATGCTTCCAGGAACAGGAAATTTCTGCCTGCTGGCAAGGATATGGGTGTGCTCTGAAGAGCCCTGCAGCGTGCAAATGGCTGCTACAAAGGAAGAGGTGCCGGTAAATACAGCAACAACATGTGCTTCCTGTTGAGGCTTGGTGGGCTGAAACCATCTCTCCGTGGCAAAGTGGATATTCAGCTCTCAACGGGGCAAGAGCAAAGGGACTTTGCCAGATAAAACGCCCTGTTGAGGCTAATAGAGGCAAAACCCTGCCTGAGCTCTGGGGCTTATGGGGTTTTATTTGCTGAATCCTTAATTCCAGCCTTTTCCCGAGCCCTGTGGTTGCCTCAGCAGGGCTGCTCAGGGCTTGTGAGCTGCGGGAAGACTCAGGAGGAGGCTCCCGTGGCCGGTGTCCCTCGCCTGCGCTCCCAGGCTGCCAAGGAGGCTGCTGCTCTCCGCAAACGCCGCTCTCATCCTCCGTGCAGGGAGCAGCCAGCTGTAAAGATAAATGAAAGAGGAACAATGCCGCTGATGAGCAGAGCTTTGCGCCTGCGAGGAAGCGCCGCTCTTCCCCTGCCACCCTCTCCTGCTCCCCAGCGCGGCTCCGCAGCCGCTGTGACTCCATCCCTGTCACCGCCAGTGCGGGGCCGCCCCTCCGCCCCCGAGCATCCCTCCCGCCTGCCGAGGCGTTCCTCAGCTCACAGCTCTGCCCTGCCTCGGCCTGACAGCTGACACGGAGCAACAGCAGGTCCTGATATGATGGAGAGTGCGAGGAGGCTGCCTCAGAGGACAGGCATTCCATGCGTGCCCCGCAATCCCCGGTGAACGGGAGAGCTCGCTGGCAGGGGTCGGTGCTGCTCCGGCTGTGTGCGGTGTTTCTGAGCGCCCCGCAGGGTGACAGGGGCGGTCTGCGCTCCAGCCCGGCGGGGCTGAGGCCAGAGATGCCCCGGTCCCCATGCCTGTGTCCCAGGGAGGGCACAGCTCCGGCAGAAACGCAGTGTTGGGGTGTGAGGAGCCCTCTCCGCTGCACAAGAAGATGCATCCTTGTGCCCATAACCCACGGCTCGAGTGCCATACAGGTCCATGGAGCTCCCCGGGGCATTTGGCAGAGAAAGGCGAGCTGTGCCGCCGGCGTGGCGACCGGCTGGCTGCTTGTCCGTCCTTCTCTCAAGTGTTTTTCCCTCTTTCCCAGTGTGCCTTTGGCCGGACCGAAGGGCGTTCCCGTGCCGTGCACCTTTGCCTGGCGGGAGCGGAGGGTCAGGATGGGACGGGCGTGTGGCAGATGCAGGAGATGCCGGCTGTGAGCTCTCTGCTCCCCTGCCTTGGCTGCAGCCTCGCCGCTCTCCATTTTCTCTGTGAGATACAGGAGAGGGGAAGCACCACGGAGCTGTTTGCTGTAGCGAGGAGCGTCAGGGAAATGAAGCAGATCTCTGGTGTGGGCGAATGTCTGACAGTGAATGCAGCCCCAGCAAGAAGCCCCTGTCAGGTTGCTCGGTTGCATGTGCCCTGCTGTCCCCACCACCCCATGCCCTCTCTGTGGGCTGACTGGGCAGGCAGCAGAAGCCATTGCTGCAGGCCAGACTTTACCAGGCCACTGCTTTATCTCGACCTGAGCCCATCAGCATCGGCCCTGCAACCCCAAAATCCCAGGAAGTGCCCAATGCTCGAGCAATGGGACCACAGAAGCAGCCAGCTCCTGGGGGAACTCTCCCCTCCCCATTGCATCCCCATGCAAAAGGGAGAGCATGTTTATTTTAGGAGAAGCAGAGAAGAAAAGCAGCAACCCCCAGCCCAGAAGCTGCTGCCCAGTGTCACTTGAGCCACTTTGTGCCCAGAGGTTGCTTCAGGGCATTCAGATGCTCTCCAGCGATTTTGTGTTTTGACATTGCAGACACAGGCTCAGAAGCCAAAGTGCTGAACTCAAGAGGGTGTGTGTCTGTAGTAACACACACAGATTGAGCAGCAGGGACACCCAGCTGGGCAGCCTGTGTCCCAGGGATGCTGCTGCTCAAAGAGGGGGTCAGCAAGGGCTGTGTCAGTAAGAGCTGTCACTTCAGTGGACATTTTGGGGTTGAATGGCCTCAGCTTTACTAGAGGCTCTTGCTATTCCTGCTGCAGAGATGGACATGCTTAGACTTCAGTTCTCCCAACTCCATATCCAGCTTCAGCAGAGGATGAAGAATTCAGTAGAGCCACCAGGCTGTCAAACCAAAATCTCATGCATGGTCACCTACTCCTACTCTACTTGGGGACTTTTTGTCTAAAACCAGCAGAAAAAAGGAAGATTCTTGCAGACACAAGGTGTTTCTGGCTGTGCAGCATAGGAAAATCTTGATGGATGTGGTGTCTCCATTCACCCAAGTCATTGTCACTGTATTGAAGGTATTTGGATGGTGTGAGTGCATGCAGCTCTCCCCGTGCAATGGCAGAAAGGGAACAGTGAGGGGGAGGCTCTGGGGAGTGTCCAACAGAGAGCCATGCTCCAGAGCCATCCAGACAGGCTTGGAGTCCATCCATCCATCCATCCATCCATCCATCCATCCATCCATCCATCCATCCATCCATCCATCCATCCATCCATCCATCCATCCATCCATCCATCCTGCCTCCAGATCAGTGCTTCAGCTTTGCCTCCATGTAGTGTCTGTGTCTGCCTGTCCCCAGGGGAGCACAGCTGCTGGAGAACTTGCACACTGATGAGATTCACCCTCAGGGGTTCCATGTGCAGCTCTGAAATCAAGAACCAAGACCATTCACAGGCATCTCTAGCAGCATGGGGACTGATCAGGGGCCAGCCCCATCGGTGTCTTGGCCAGGAGCTGTGAGCTCCTGCACTGCCTCTGCTGGGTCTCTGTCTGCTCTGCTCATCAAGTTTCCCAGATGTGCTGATGCAGGGTCCACACAGCAGCTCCCAGGTTCCTCCTTCCCTGCTCTCCCTTGTCAGGTGATTGACCATATTCCTGCTGCAACCAGAGCAAAGTGCTGGAGCTTGTCTCCTGTAGCACAGACCCACCAGGGGATCAGGAAACGTGGAGCCAGAGCATGGGATGTGCCACCCTCTCCTCCACCCCTCCACATTGCCACCCCAGCACCTCAGGAGGGTGAGGACAAATCCCCCAGGTGCATTTCTGCAAAACAAACAAGCTCTCCTCGCCATTTTTAGAGAAACAAACCAAGCTTGAAGGCAGAGCCTGGCAGGCCAGCTGCTTTCTATCTGGAGTGCTGGAGCTGGGGGAACGTCACTGCATCTTAATGGCATCAGGCTGGACAGAGATCAGGATTCTGGTGGCAGAGGCAGTACTGGCACTGTTATAAATAAAGCAGCCACGATAACTGCTCATGAAGGTTTATGGTCTTTAGGATTTGGAGGATCAGTATCAAGCTACACTGAGAGATGTATTATCCTCAGCATTGGTAGGAGCTAGGGGAAGTGCAGGGGGAGGACAGTAAATGAGCCTGGGTTTGGAATTCATCCCTCTTGTGAATCCAAGCGTGAGCCCTTGGAAAGGTGCTCTCTGCTGTGTGCTGCCTCCTCTTGCCTTGCTGTGCCTGCTCTGGGAGGGTTAAACAGTGCATGGCTGCAGCAGTGGCTGCATTTCAAGCCAGTCCCTGCCCTGTTGCAGGAAGCAAGGATTCACCCCAGGGCAGCACCTGCCAGAGCCCTGCAGGCACAAAGCACCTTGTAGGAGTCTCGCTGCCATCGCACCTAAAAATTATTCCAAGTACTGAGGCTGAGGCAAAGCCTCCTGCAGTCTGTGGCCTGGATAGCTGTAGGGGCTGGCACTGCTCAGGTACACCAGAGTCTGTGCCCAGAGCACTGGCATGGAGACCATCCTGCCTGGCCAACTCTGCTTGCCCAGCCTCACCACCAGCTCCCCACCTGCACGTGTCCAGGAAACACAGCAGTGTCCTGCCAGGCTGTCCCCCCCTTGTAGGGGTATTTTTAGACCAGATCATTTCACAGCCTGGCCTAGAGCAGACTGAGGGAGGAGCAGTGGCAGAGCAAGGAGGGGGGGAGACCTGGAGCTGGGTTTATTGCAATCCCACTGTTGCTCTGTTTATTCCCTCCCCTTGGCACATGCTGCACAGCTGTTTCCCCTCTGTGCAGGAGTAGGTTTTGCACAGCTGAGTTTCGTGGGGTGTTTCTGCAGGAAGATTTCGTAAGCTTTAGTGCTGTGCTGCTGTGGGAGCGCTCCTGCCTTCGTGATCTGGCCTAGAACAGGAGTGGGGTGATCAAAGAGCTCTCCCAGCTGCCTGCTCTCCCTCACACCATGGCTTGGCAGCCCATGGCCTTGGGGGGAGCTCAGCCCCGCCGTGTGCTCTGGCAGTGTGGGTGTCCCGGCCTGACCATCCCTGCCCAAGCCCTGCACTCAGGGTGAGGGAAGCTGGCACATCACCCTCACCACCAGCACCACCCTCCAGGGCTTGTGTTGCTAGTGGGTCACTCTAGAGGAAGGCAGGGCTGAGCCTGCCCTCAGGAGCGGCTCCTCATCCCGCGCCTGCGGCCGGCTCTGAAGGTCACCTCGGGGCTCCCGAAGCGGCCGTGTGGGGACGGGCGGGTGGCCGCGCCGCGCCTTTAAGGGGGCCCCGTGCGCGGGCCGCGAGCCTGCGGCAGGCGCGCTGATTGGCCAGACGGGCGGCGCGCGCGGCGGGGGCGGGGACAGCCATTCACAAATTTGCGAGCGGCTCCTCCTCCCTTAAAGGGGCAGCGCCGGGCCAGCCGGGCGCGCTCCTCCCGTGCACCGCGGGCGCCCGTGGCTCCAGGGGACACCGGCACCGGTTTGTCTCCCCGCGGCTGGGCAGGTTTCCCCGCCGGGAAGTGTGTTCTGGGGCAGCACTGCCCGGATGAGGCAGCAGCATCCCTGTGAGTCACTGGCTGTGGGCGGTGGGAGGTGCGGAATGGGCTTTGCTCCATCTGGAAGGGGCAGATTGGAGCACGGCTGGCCAGGGGAAAGGGGGAATGCGTGTTCCCCACGGAGTTCCCCTAATTGTTCCCCAGGCAGGGTGGGAATAATCGAGAAAGGGACATCTCTGGGCCCTGGATGGGGAAAGGTCCCTCTGGGCAGGGTTGTGCTGCCCAGGTAGCCCCAGGTGTGGGCAGAGTGCTGCTGAGCCCTTGCCTCCCTTTCAGAGCCAGGTGTTGACCCGCTCCGAGGAGAGTTCCTGCTCCTGCAGGGATGGGCTGGTGAGGAGCCCTGAGAGTCAGCCTGTGGGGCTCTGTGGCCCCAAGGTCATTCCAGCTTAGGCAGAGGCAGCCAGCAGATCTCCACAGGCGTGTGCAGCCCAGGCAGAGTGTGCTTGGCTCCCACTAAGGCTGTATGTGACCAAACCCAGGGACAGCCTGGGACTAGTGAAGGATGCAGGGAAACAGGATTTCTGATGGTGTCACACTAGGCACAAGCCAGACACCAAGGTACAGGACCAAAAAAATAGCAACCAATTCTCTAAAAGACAGTGTGATTTCAAAACACCTTGCTGTGACCCTAGTGTGGACTGGTGAAGTGGTGCCCTGGTCACAGTGTCAAATCTTCCCTCTGCTCTGTCATTTTCTGGAGGAAATGAGGCACACACAGGAGTGGGCACCACAGGCTGAGGGTCATTGACACAGCGCTGTAATTGCCGTGCCCTTGCAGCAGCGAGGCTCCCCCTGCTGCGGAGGAAATTGCATCAAGGCAGCCCACAGCCAGCCCATGCCTCCAGTGCTCCAGCACAGGGCAGCAGCATCCCTGCCAGGGATGGGGAGAGCAGCTGTGGGCATTGTGAGGCTGTCAGGAATTCCATAAAGCCTGCTGCATTTGGCTGTTATTAAGTAACGCCTCCAGGCTCTCCTTTACAGGCAGGGAGCCTGAGCCCTGCTGGAAGGACCTGCTTCAGGTCTCCATCACTCCTCTCCCCTCCCCCGGACAGCCATGGAAGATGTTTAGTTGTCCATGATGTGAGTTGCAGAAACCAGCCAGTGGTGTCTGTTAAAGACTCTCGTGCCGTTGCTGCCACAAGCAAGGATGCAGCAACTGGGCAATGTATCAGGGATCATTCATAGAATAAAAATGGTTTTGCCCTGGAGGAGAATAATTTGTTGGGCATCTGCCCTGAGAGTGCTGAGAGCTATTGGTCCCTTTGCATGGCTGGTTATTATTATCCCAGCTGCACTTTTCCCAGTGTGAATTGCTGCTGGTGGCAGGGAGGAACAGCCATGGACTGAGATGTTTCTTATCCTGCCCCTTCCCACCCAGCTGTGACTGCACAAACCCTCCAGTGCTCAGAGGAGCCTCCAGCCTGTTTGCCCACAGCAGCTGTGCACCCAGCTCTGCAGATCACCTCTTCAAGTTCCAATTGAGAAGCCCCAGGCCCAGAAAATGGCAAATTCCTGCTGGGTGGGGTCTGTGTTAGTGCTAAGGAACTGACTGTCAGACTGAGCCAAGTTCAGCTGGTCCCTCTCTTTGCTGCTCATCTCCTCCTAGCCTGTCCACACAGATACATTTCCCTGGGCTGCATGTGTTGGGTGTCTTTTTGCAGGTGATTGTGATGGAGAAAGGCACCTCCCCTCTGCAAAACTGTCCTCCCCTTTCTCCTGAGCATTACAAAGCCTCCCTGTCTGCAGCCAGGCTCAGAGCAAACCTTCAGGGGCTTCAGTTCCCCTGGCAGGACCCAGCTCTTCTTGGGTGACAGTCAAGCCCTCACATGGCTGCTGTTTCTGCAAGGAACTGGCTGCCTTCAGCCTGCTCCATCCTCCCATCCCCTGCTCCTGGCAGGGCTGTGGGTACAGCCAACATCCCCCATCCTGCAAGGGCTGTAGGTACAGCCAACATCCCCCATCCTGGAAGGGCTGTAGGTACAGCCAACATCCCCCATCCTGCAAGGGCTGTAGGTACAGCCAACATCCTGCAAGGGCTGTAGGTACAGCCAACATCCCCCATCCTGCAAGGGCTGTAGGTACAGCAAACCCTCACACTTGCCTTCCTCTTCCCGCAGGACTTGATGCGAGAGGAAGGCAGCGGCAGCAGGGGCTGAGATGCGGTGACACCAGACCAAACCTAGCTCTGTGCCATCTCTGTGCCTTGTAAATAGCATCATCTCTGGGGATTTCTTGACACTTTGCTGAAATTAGCACCTGCAAAAAGAGCAGCTGCCAAAGCAGAATTTAAACAAGACCGGTAGGAAGAGGGTAGAGAATGAGAGAGCTCTTGAATCACTTCCCTCCATGAAGGCACCTGCCTGGAAATCAGCTCCCATCAACTTTAACCCTGCTCAAAGCTCACATTACTGCAGCAAGATGCCCACAGCTGCCTCAAGTGCTGGGCACTGTGCCTGCCCTGCCAGACACAGGCCTGGGCCCCAGTGCAGGTGCCCACTTCACTTGTTCTCCCAGCAAAGCAGCCCCCAGTTCCCAAAATGCCACCACTCACTGAAACAGGCTGGAGAAATACAGAATGTGGATGTCCCTGGCCTCCTCTTGAGCTTGATTAGGTATCCCAAGTCCTGTGCAGCATCAGGGAATGTTGCAAGCAGGTA
This sequence comes from Molothrus aeneus, assembly GCF_037042795.1. Taxonomy (NCBI): domain Eukaryota; kingdom Metazoa; phylum Chordata; class Aves; order Passeriformes; family Icteridae; genus Molothrus; species Molothrus aeneus. The sequence goes on along the minus strand of NC_089659.1, from coordinate 4,704,604 downwards.
GCAGCAACCATGGATTGCTTTTTTCCCTTTTAATTGGGGTTAGCAGGTGGCACATGCACTTCATTACAAATGCACAGGAATGAAACAACTCTCATGGTAGCTAAAATGGGGAATGTGTGGTTTGGGATGGGGACATGCAAGTAGGTAAGGAAGGACTCTAAAGAGTTGTGGCAGCTGAGGCTCAAAACCCCTCTGTTTACAACTGGCAATGAGGCACTGACAGATAAGAGAGCTGGGGGAAGTGGTGTGGGGTGGAGGCTGTAATTCTGGCCCTCCAAGGCTGGCAGTGAGGGTGTTTCCCATGTGGGCATGGATGGCTGTGAAGGCTGCAGAGACAGAGCATAGGGAGGACCTGACACCTTCCTTGTGGAGGATGCACCAAAAAAAGGGAAAAAAAATGTGAGAGGAAAAAAATCAAATTAAATGCTTCTCTTTATTGTTCACTCAGCTCCCTATTAAAGCATTTTTCTCTAACAGCTCTTGTCCTTTGCTTCTGCACTTCCTCCCTGAGTGAATGCCTGTGTCCTTGCCTGCCCCATCCCAGGACAGTGACAGGGGATGTGTCTGGGGCAGGGCAGCTGTGAGCAGCTGGGGTGACAAACTCTGCTTGTGCAGTTCCCTGGTGCTCTCCCCACACCCAAGGCAGCCTCTTGCAGTCTGGGGCTCCTGCCTGAGCTTGGCCCAAAGATGGCCCTGGAGAAGGCCATGGCAGTGGAGAGGCCTGGCTGGGTGGCCACTGCAGGGTCCCTGGAACCTGACCATGCCATGCCAGGTGGGAACCACAGTGGGAAGGAGGTTTGCAGGGGGGTGGAGCAGTAATTAGCCACGCCCAGGTACTGAGCACATCTCATTGATGAAGTTATCTCAGGGGTGCCGATGGGTGGAGAGCCAACAAGGAATTCCTGTCCTTCTGCTCCCATGGGGGAGACACTGGCCACCTGCCCTTTTTTACAAGGCTTTTTGCTCTACTTTGGTGCAGCAATCCTCTATCTCAGCTTCAGTCTGGCCCCAGTCCCTCCTGTCATTCCCATCTGATGGCACAAGGATGGCCCCAGTCCCTCCCTCCCTGCTGGCTCTGTGGTGTGAGAATGAGGTAGAAGATGTGGAGATAATCCTAATTTCTTAAAACCTGAAGTGTGAAGTCCTCTCTTAAAGCCAGCACTGCACACTTTCCTGCCATGCACTCAAACACAGTTTTTCATTGATTAATTCAGAACAAGCTTGCTTTGCATGCAGGCATCCCACCCTGCCCTGCCCTGGTGAGCTCCTGGGGTCTGCAGTGTCCTGTGGCACTGAGCTCTGCACTGGAAGCTCTGTCTGGTGTGCAGCCATTGGCTTCATCTTGGTGCATCTCTTTGGGTCAGTGCCACAGTGCCCCTGGGACTGGTCACTGTCCAGAGAGAGCCCAGGGGAGCAGCAGGGTGAGCCAGCAGCAGGTGAGCCTCACCTGTGGAGCTGTTCCTGAGGGCTCAGCAGCACTGCTGTGCTCGGCTGCTTGGGGAGGAGACAGGTGCTCTAGACTTGCTTGTCCAGGGACATTATGACTGTCCTGAGCCTGCAGCAGGGAAATCTCAGTGTCTGAGCCACTCCAGCATCCTGTGGCATTAAGCCACCTTGTGATTGAGGTGATGTGAGCAGCCTAGAGACAGCGATGTGCAGGCAGTGCTGGAGAGGACAGGTGCTGCACTGTGCAGAGGGAACATGGTACTTGGGGGCACCAATCCTGATTATGGGGCGTCTTCTGCCCCCTCCCCTTCACCCATAAGGAACCATTTCACTTGGCAGCTTGGGAGCAAGCCCTGCAGGAGCACCTCTGTGTGCAGAAGTAATTTTGTACTGCAGTTTAAAGAGCTGAAGGAACAGGGAGTGGGCAGGGGCATTTATCTGACCAGCCATCATGCACTTCCTCCTCCCACAGCCCTGCTCCTGCCCAGGGCCATCTTACACCAGCTGCAGGAGGCCAGGAGGAGCCTTGCAGACCTTGGAACCTGAACTGTTGGTGTTGCACCACCATATCTTGTGTCTCAGCTTGTGGTCCCCTCCTGCTTGTGTACACAGTGCACAGTTCATTGCTCTTCTACATATTTATGTATCATTCTACATATTTATGTACCATTTCTTTAAAATAGTTTTTCACCCACCCTAGCATTTTTTACAACCTTTAAGCATTAAGAGGCCAGGTTCAGGTTCTAAATGGTCAAATGTGGGGGTTTGTAATGGTTTTTCTCTCTCTCTCTCCCCATCAATTTATTTGGATGGCTCTTCTGAACTTCTTCCAGTCCTGCACTTCTTTGCGAGAGGTGAAGGACTGCTGAGCTGCACTGGGAGCAGCACCCCTGCCCTGCTGCACCAGCAGGCATTTCTGCTCTGCTTTTGCCATGCCCTGATGGCAGTAGGTGGAAGGCCCAGCAAAGGCCCTTGGGGTTTCTACACCCTCAATGCACCTGTGGCTCACAGGGCAGTGGCAGCATCCCCAGGGTGCTGTTCTGGATGCAGCACATGTGGTAACATTTCCAAAAAAGCAAGGTGACAACTGATACAGAGGTGCTGCTACCAGCCTGGCGACCAGTTCAGATCTGGAAAAATTATTTTCTACTCCAGTGCGGACCACAGCTGGAGCAAAGCGAACCCCTTTTGGCGTCAATCACAAAGCTGGCAGGGCTGCCGCGGCCGCGCGGGGCTGGAGGAACCCAGCGCTGCCCAGGGGCTGCCCGGTGCGCCGGGAGACGGCTGGGGGCAGCCGCAAGGTGATGCGTGAGGAGCGCAGCATCCCGCTCCTTGCGATGCCGCCTGCGCGGGGGCGGCGCGGCCGGGTCTGCCCGGGCACCGGAGCGGGGCTGAGCGTGGGGATGGGGCTGAGCGCGGGGATGGAGCTGAGCACGGGGATGGGGCTGAGCGTGGGGATGGGGCTGAGCGCGGGGATGGGGCTGAGCACGGGGATGGAGCTGAACGCGGGGATGGGGCTGAGCCTGGGGATGGGGCTGAACGCGGGGATGGAGCTGAACGCGGGGATGGGGCTGAGCGGCGCCCCCGCCGCCGGGGCGGAGCGCGGAGGTTCCGCCGGCGCGGATTGGCCGCTGCGGGGGAGGGAGGGCGAGAGATGCTCCGCGCCGCCGCAGGTGCCGCGGTCCCGCATCGAGCCGAGTCGAGCCGGGCCGGGCTGAGCCGGCCCATGCCGCGGAGCGCCTCGGAGCTGCTGCCCCGTGCCCCGCGCCGGGAGCGGCCCCGGCACCCAGTGGCGTTGCGCACGATGCCGCGGCGCGCCCCCGCGGAGATCACCGCGCTGTAACACCATCCCCCTCCCTTCCTCTTCCTCCTCCTCCTCCTCCTCCTCCTCCCACGGGGCCGGGGGCGCCGAGCGGGCGAAGAGGCGACAGGCGCGCCTTGCGCGGGGCGGGGGCCGCTGCCGCCCCCTGAGCATCCCTCCCTCCCTCCTCCCTGCCTCCCTCCGCCCCTCCGCGCCGCCTCCCTCCCTCCCTCCCTCCCTGCCGGCTCTATGGTGTGAGGGCAGCGATGCACAAGCACCACCACTGCTGCAAGTGCCCCGAGTGCTACGAGGTAACGCGGATGGCGGCCCTGCGGCGCATGGACCCCCCCTCGTACGGCGAGTGGCAGCACGAGCAGTACGGCTACGGCGGCTACGGCTCGCAGACCCTGCCCGCACCCGGGGGGGCCGCGCCCGCCGCCCGCGGCAAGGCCAAGCTGGGGCCCCCCGCCCGCGACCCCGCCGCGCTGAAGCCGCCGCCGCCGGCGCCGGGCAAGAGCGCGGCCAAGGTGAACGGGAGCGGCCCGGGCTGGTGGCCCGAGTGCACGTGTTCGAGCCGCGACTGGTACGAGCAGGTACGGGCCAGCCCCGGGACGCGGCTCCCCGGTGCGGGACGCGACGGGGCGGGCGGCGCTCGGGGTGACGCGGGGTTCCCGGCGGTTCCTGGCTCCTGCAGCATCACCCCGGGGGCGTCGCGAGCAGCCGCCGGGGATGCCGGGGATGGGTACCGGCGTCGTGGCTCGGGTCGGCCGTCGGAGAGGGTCGGGCTGGCGTGCCCGTTGTTCGGGCTGGATGCTGCGGACCTGCCCGGCGTGGGAGCCCGGCACTGGAGCAGCCTTCCGGGGCCGAACGGGGCCAAATGGATCTTGCTTGGCGCCAGGTGGTCGTCGGGCGTTGATGTATTTTGGACGCCCCACCTGAGGTGCTCGCCGCTCGCGATGCCTGAAGCCCTGGCAGCACCAAGGGCATCCCGCCGGGCTGTGTTTGGCAGGCATGGTGCGTGCTGCCCGCTGGGCAGCCTCGTGGGTTCGCGGTGTTGCTTGCCAGCGCTCCCAAACTGTCACCCACTCTCCATTGAGTTGTGGTTTCCTCGCTCTGCTGCTACGTCCCTGCTCCCCGAGATTATTACGTAACCCTGCTCTGGTCGCTGGCGTGCTGTGTGCATTCTGCCCCATTTCACTGACTCCATTTCTTCCCACACATTCATTTTATTAGTGTTCTCCAGGACCATTCTCGGGCTGTGTCTCTCTCCCCTAAATGGAGAGACCAGTCTTGTTTTGAACCCACAAGCCAGCTTAGAAAATGGTTGGATCTTTTTGCAAAGCATTAAAATGGAGGCTAGACCCTGCCTGAAAAACAATTTACCCTGCTTGAGAGAAAGGCATTTCACTTTGCTTCTTCTGCTTCTTTCATTCATTATCTTCAAACCTCACATGATTTCTTATTGATCCTTCTAATTATTATTTCAAGATGCTGTAGCAGGCAGACACACGGGAATCAATGGGAATTCTCTCCTCCTCTGCTCTCGGCAAACACAACCCTCTTCTTCCCTTCCTCTGTTTTTTCTTCATTACTGTCTGTCTGTAGCTCTGGTTGAAATAATTAGATTCATAGCTGATAGCTCAGATTATATTTACAGAAGGCACCAAAAACTCCAGCCACCTTCCTCTGAGCCTGGTCCTGCTTTCTCTCTCTTTCTCTGCCACTCTTTGTATCAAAATCAGCCTCAGTTCTCTCTCGCCTGCTGATTCCTGGCAAGCATTCTTCCATCTTTCCTCCACTATCTCTTTCCTTCCCTCCATCCAAAGCAGCAAGCTCGGGGAGCAGAAAATCAAAGCATGTTTGCTCCCTCCTTTCTGCTCCTGCTTGCATGAAAGGTCCGGCCCAGTATTCCTGGTAAGACGATTGCAAGCAGCGTGAGAAGGAAGTGATGCCAGCTGCATTGCTGCCGTGGCAGGCTGGGCAGGGGAGCCTTTCATGTTTTTGCACTGGTGGAAGAGAAATCATTGTCTCTTTGTGGTGCTGCCATGGAGCTTGGGCTGCTCGGAAAGTCCGCGTTGGGAATCTCTGCTCTGCCTTTGCCTTTCTGAACATGCAAAAAAAAAAAAAAAAAAAAAAGGAAAATCAAAAGCTCCTCACGGCATTGCAAGCAACAGAGGATGCCAGTGTTTGAGGCTGTGTGAGCATAGCAGGGTCTGCATGTAGAATATGACGTGTGTGGTGTGTGCAGTGCCTGTATCAGAGCAGGCAGCCGCTCCCTGGTGTGGAGCAAATGTATGCCGTGAGTAAAGCCTGCAGCAAACGCCTCAGCAACGCTCTCCTCCTCATCCTCCTCATCCAAGGTGCCTGAGCCCCCAGGAATCCATGTTCTTCCCAGCCCAGTGGTGGGCAGAGGGACAAAAGATGAGAACATGGAAACATCTAGGCATGGCTTGTGCCCAGGCAGGCAGGTCCAGTTGGCTCTGGGAGGCCGGGAGGTGTTGGGCTCTGGGTAGATTTGGCTGGAGGTTGCAGATGCAAAGCAATCTCCTTTACAGGCTGCCTCCGTTTCCAGGAGAGCCTTGGCTGGAGGCAGGGCTGCCATTTTTCAGGGCTGCCCCTTTAAATGAGCTCACTGTCCCTGAAAGCACTTCCAGCAGCTGAGGTGGGAAGGGGTGCACAGGCCAGGAGGCTTTCCCGGGTGAGCAGGGATCTGTTACCCTCCTGGGGAGCTTCACCAGCTCTCATTTAAGCGTTTTTCCTCCCCTTGCTTCTTCATGCAAGCAGAGAAGCGTGTGCTAGTGCTCTGACATCAGAAACGTGCTCACAGTTGCCTATGGTGCTGTATGTTCTCTGACATCATGGCATACTCACATACCCAGAGCAGCTCCACGGCATGTGAGACGTGCCCACACGTGCTGCCCAACACACAGCACGGTCCCATCGTCAACCTGCACCTCCTCCCACTTCCAGCCCCCGTCTGTTCTCTCCTCCTGCCTCTCCCCTTCTCTAGGACACATTTTAGCTTGCTCAGGCAATGCCAGTAACTGAGAATCCCTAATCCTCACCAGAGGGAGGGAGGAAATCTCAGAGGTCTAGGTATCTCACATCTTTTTTGCTTTGCTTTTCTTCTCCACCCTGAGATGTCTCCCATTTCTTTTCCCTTATCTATCCCTGTTCCCTGCTCATTAGTTCCCAATCCCCGCACTTGATGTCGTTGCTGTCCTCCATTGTTCCCATCACTATTCCTCCCATTGGCCCCGTGCCCTCCTTGTCCCCCTTTGCTGGCTGGTGGGGAGCTCAGTTCCTCCCCTGCCAGACTGGGGTGACAGGAGGACTCCTGGCTTTGGGGGAGGAACAGCAGTGTGATCCAGGGAAGCATCCCTGATGTGCAGCACTAGAGGAGCAGACTGCTCAAAGCCCCCCTGTGCCCTGCACAGTGACACCCACAGCACCTCAGGAGTGGGTGCTCAGCTGCCTGCCCATGCCCAAGCCCCTTCTCCAGCTCTGCTCCAAGAGCTGAGGGTCCAGAAGCAGCACCTTTCCCTCCCACAGGGAATGTCCAGCCCTGAGTCTCAGCTCACTATAAAGACTCCGGTGCCAGGCACAGTGACCAGAGCCCCATGAGGGTCTCAAGGGTGTCACCAACATTTTCATGTGCACTTTGGGTGGCTGGGGCAGGGCCCAGGGCAGTGCAGTTCCCTGGCATGTGGTGAGGAAGTGCCCTCTGCCCCCAGGGCTGCCCCAGGTTTGCTGGCCCTGCTTGGCCAGGAATGCAAAGTCCTTCTGCCCCCCTTTCTGTGGTCCTTTTCTCCCTCTTGGGGTGGTCATTGCAATGAGACCGTGACCAGCTGCAAATGCCCAGAGCATGCCAGGCTTGTGTGGCCTCCACCCCTGACAGAAGTGTTCATGGCCAGGCAGGTGGAGGAGTGGGACAACTCTTCCCTGCCCACCCTCAGCAGTGAGCATTTCACTGATTTTCAGGGTGGTTTTCAATGCACAAACGTTGCTTGTTGAGTTCCTCCCATGCCCTGGGCAGTTACTGCAGTAGGTGAGCACAGGACAGCACATCTTGGCCAGAGCCCCAGCCTTTGCTGAGCCTTCAGATGATGCTGGACTTGGGGCTCCTGTCTCTTGGGGCAGGGGTGGCAGGGGGAGGAAAGAGCCTTGGAGAAACCCTGGGGGTTCAGAGCAGGTTCCTGAGTGATGAGCAGGTATGGCTGGAAGGAAGGAGGGAGAGCACCGGGGGGGCAGGCAGGAAGCCAAATCCAGGTTGGTTTGTGGGAATACAGGTTGGTTTGTGGGAAATGGCTGAAGCCCCAGATGTTCCCTGGGGAGGTGCGAGGGAGGGTGAGAGGAACAGGGTGCCGGGGACAGGGAGGCAGTGGAGGTGGTGAGGTTGGCAGGGTGATGTTGCTATGGCTACTCCCGTGCTATTCATAGAAGAAATTAGCTAAATCTTTGCACTGAAACGTGGAGGAGGAGAGAGGAGGAAGGCGTTCTCCGTGTTTGGAGGGAAGGAGAGAAGCCAAAACAGGAAGGGGGTGAAGTTTTCCTTCTTTTCTCTGTGCCTGCACTGTGGAGGGGCATTTCAGGGAAGCACCACTGCCTGAGCTGCCCAGCACTGGCAGGATGGGAAGGATGCAGGCAAAGAGGAGCTGTCCCATGGGAAAGTCCCCCCTGCAGAGCTTCCACACAGAGCCCCACGTGGCAGGATGAGTTCTGTACCGTGCCAGGAGCACAGGAGACATCCTTTTAATTAAAGACAGCCAATCTGTGAAAGGTATTTTTGGCAACCTAAATGTAGATGCAACTGTAGTGAAACTTGTCCTTTGCGTCTGGCTCCATGGCTGAACAGAGTGCTTGTCTGCTCCTGCCCCATCCATCTGCTCAGCCCCTGCTCTCTGGCCACTGGTGGTGCCCCTGTCCTCCCTCCACCTCCAGCATCTCTTCCAGCATGTCCCCCTGCCAGCCGGAGTCCCAGGGAGTCTTCCCTCTCCCTCACTCCTCGTCACACTCCACTCCCTCGTGAGAGTTTGATTCCCCTTCCACGGACCTGTTTGTCACCTCCTCACTCACGATGTGTAAATCTGCGTGTCTGTTCCTAATATATCCCCCTCCATCTGATCTCACCTCTCAGCCTGCTTCTTGGGCATCTCCATCTGGTGATCCTGCCGTCATCACCCAGCTGAGTTGCTATAAGCAGGTGCTGAGCTGCTCTGCTTCCCCCCAGCCCAGCCTCACACCCAGCCTCGCACCCACCCTCGCCCCTTGCCCCCTGGGAAGAAGCTGATTTTTCCCATGCTTTTGATGTTCCTTTCCTGCCCCTGAGATGAAATCAAGGCCTAGATAATGGTTTTTTTTACAGTCATACCCCTTCCCTGTGCCTCTCCTGGGAAAACCTTGGCACACAGATGCTGAGTGAGCTGGTTCTCCTCACCCGCCCCGGAGCATCCCATGTCCTGCTGTCACCCATCCCCTGGACTGAGGAGAATCAGATGTTCTCCATCACTGTTGAATTCATTTAGGAGTTAACAGCTGAGGACATTTTTCTCCTTAGTTTATTGATTCACCTGTAAGGTTTCCCCCTTTCTTTGGGCACGTGAGTCCCTTGGACAGGGGCTGTACACTTGTGCTTGTTGGCTTTTCTGACTCATCCTTTAATACAGTAAGGGATAATGCTGGAATTATAGAAGTGAGTTGAAGGACTGAGCTTAGCTCCTCTCCAGCTGGATTACTGAGTGCTGCCTGCCAGCCAGCCCAGATGTGCAGACTGCAGCCCCAGAGCTGGGCCTGGCTGCTGGGTTTGGGGTCCTGAGCTGCACAGGGAGAGGTGCTGGAGCTGGTGTCTGAACTGGCTCTGCTAGAGATGTAGCTGCTGCTCTAGAGGCAGGGTCTGAAGCCACACAGGTGGGAGAGACCCCATCAATGCAACATGTGGAAGAAGAGCAAAATACCTGCCAGAAATGGGAGGATGTGGCCCTGCCACCCTGCTGGAGGAGGAGGAGGAGGTGGAGAGTGCATTGGTGAGGCGTGCAGGCCAAGCACGGGCATGTTTCAGCAGGGGTGTGTGCAGTGTGGAGGAAGTTGCTCCTGGAGAAGAACCTGGGGGCAGCAGGAAGCCCATCAGCCTCCACTGTGACAGCACTGCTGTCATTCCTGTTGGAGGGATGTCCCATGCCCCCATGGCTGTGCTTTCCACCAGCTCTTCCAGCACCACTGGGACCTGCCTGAGCCCAGTCCTGACCAGTGCCAGGCACTCAGCAGGGTCATCCTCAGGTGTGGGTCCCACGGGGGGGTTCGATGAGAGGGAAACCCAGGGACAGCTGTACCAGAGGTCCAGCCGGGTACCCTGGTGCAGGGGAGGGTGGGAGGAGGCAGCAGAAGCTGTCACTGTTCCTGGAGAGTTGCCTTGTTCGGGTAAGCCCCCCGGCACGTCCTGTGCTATTATAGGAGGAGAGAAGCTTCCGTTCCTTCCAGAGCTGTGAATGCTCATTTAGAGAGGGGAAGTCATTAAGACTAATCAGGAGTAATCAGGGCCGTGCTGATGTACCGGCCCCGCTGTGCACAGCCCGGTGCAGGATGCTCTGCAAGGGGACCTGGGCTCTGGGTGCCAGGGGAGGGCAGGTCCTGCCCTGCTCATGGGGGGGACTGGGGGGCTCTGCCACCCCAAACCCCACCTGCAGCAGGAGGGACAGTGAGCCTGGGGCTCAGCCTGGCAGCTGTGATTCAGGGATGGGTGTAAACCCTGCTGTGAGGTTGTGCCAGCACTGTGGGTGCAGTGGGCTGTGTTAATGCTCACAGCTGGTTTTAACACATGCAAAGATGGGATGATGTAGGGAGTCCTCAAGGGCCCTCGTTGCAAATCCAGCAATATGCTGTGAGCATGTATCAGGGACTTAGAGATGAAAACTTTTAATACAGTGTTTAACAAGTTCAGAATACCTGAATTTGGAATGAACTTTGCAGTTTAACTTGCAGAGCTCGCTCGATGGGGCTTGCGGAAGAGCTGCTCTGCGGGCGCAATTATTTTTGGGAACATGTGGTGCTTCAGAGCACCCCAGACCAGGCCCTAGATACCTTCTTGTCACCTTTGTATTAACTAGAATTTTTCTTGAATCTCTGTTGACGGATCTTGGTTTGCTTTTTTTCCCACAGAAACAGGTTTCTTAACACTTGTTAACTGGGTGTGCACTGGAACTTACTGAAAAGAAGAAATTAGGATATTTGAATCCCAGGAACCAAAGAAATCTTTATTTTAACACTGTTCCTTATTCTTTTTCCCCTATACATATGTATTTGTCTGAGAGGAAGATAAAAGCATGTGACTCTTTCAGATAATAACAACTCTTCCTGTGCAAAAAGGAATCAAGTAAATTTTATTTGGTACTGCCAGGTCAAAGAGGAGCTACTGAAGTCCAGAAGCTCTGCAAATTGGGTCACTTATTTTAGTGGGCTGAGCCTGGAACAGGATGTCTAACTTTCAAGTTTGAACACCCTGGCCTTAATGGTTTCTAAATGGAAACTTATATTCGACAGAGCTTCTCTTTGGGAAGCTTTCTGCTTTCTTCCTGTGCTACCCAGTAAAGGCTTTTTCTAGTCCCTATTTAAGCTACTCTTAAAAAAAAAAAAAAGGCACCAAAACAAAGATTAAACCTTCAGTAGCTGCTTGTGTTCACATTACACTTGGGGCACTTCAGTGGCTTTGCCAAAGCTCCTTGTGAGCAGGGACCTTTCAAGTCCCGTGTTCCGTGTTTCCGGCTGGCCGCGGTGCCGAGGGCAGGGGCTGTGCTGCCACGGCCCCAGAGCCTGCTCACGCCACCTGAACAGCCCAGCTCAGACATCTCCCAGAGCTGCCTGGAGAGAGGGGCTGCTCTTGCTTGCAGGCCACCAGGCTGGCTGGGAGCCGAGCACAGGGAGCAGCTGGCACCTGGCTGGATGGGACTGGCACAGGGTGCGGGCACCTGCAAGCTCCAGAGTCAGCCCCAGCACCCTTCCCTACATCACTGGTGCCACATTTTGAGCTGTGCAGGAGGGCAGGGGCCAGGCTCAGCCTGTCACTGCCCTTCATGCAGGCACAGTTGTCGGGTTGTGTCCTTCCCCTGCCCAAACCATGCCAGCCAACAGGTTGCTCTTGCAGGAGGTGAGAAAAAGTGCAGAGAGAGTTCCTTTATCCAGGCCAGTTAAAAGGAAAGGGTATTCATCTCTGGCCAAGAACTTCTGCAGCCTCCAAATTTTCCATCCTCTGTTTTCTTTTGCTGCCTTTCCCTGTTTCCAGCTCTGTCGATGCTTCCAAGCAACCTCAGCTCTGGCCACCATGTAAAGCCCAGGAAAGAAAAGAGAGATGAGCACAGGGATCTGTGAGGATGGGACCAGCCCTGGGACCAGCACCTCTCCCCTGGAGAACAGAAGGGTTAGGTCAAAGCATGGATTTGGTCTTGAGATGTCAGAAAAAGCCTACATCTCATGGGGCAGCTGGGAGCAGGCTTCAGTCTGGGAAAGGGTGTGCCATGCATCGCCTCCTTCAGGAGGACTGTGAGGTGGCTTCTCTGGGCACAGCCAGGTGAAAACCAAGGGAGTCTCTGGGGGTCAGGAGCAACCTGGAGGGAAGATGCCAGCACCTCTCTGCTCCACACACCTGCTCTCCAGAAATGGCAGAGCCAGACTCATCCTCTCCTTGCCTTGGGGAGCCTCAAGAGTCGGTTTCTGCCTGGCCTTGGCCACAAGTTCAGGTTGCTGTGGAGGAGCTGTGTTGTCTCAGGTGCAGTGGGAGCCACGTGTTGGGCTCTGGCTTGGGGCAGGAAGGAGCCCAACGTTGGGAAGAGCAGCATCTGGGCACAGCCTGGCACAAAGGAGATGAGTGTCAGTGCTCATCAGGGTGAGAGCTGAGCAGGGGCTCTCTGTGTGTGCTGTGCAGGCAGGACCTGAGCTCGTTCCTGTGGAATCGATTCAGCAGCTTGGTGCAAACCCACTCCCCACAGCAGCAGGATCCTGTTGGTGTCTGGGCATCCTGCAGCTGACCCCACTGCCTGCAGCACCCTGGGCCTGTACCTGCTTGTTCACAGCCAGAATTCAACAGGGCTGGGTCCTGCCACAGAGCAGCTGCTTTCAGAGCTGGAAATGCGCAGCTTTCTCCGTGCTTTAACACCCTTTAAAAAAAATCAAAGCAGATGGAGCTGGACTACAAGCAGCTCAGTGTCAGCCCTAAATAGATAATTCTGTTGGGCATTTCCCCACTTGTGACCTCTGCTCCTGAGAGCTTTTAAAGGGATGTAAAGATGGAATTTCACTTATCTTCAGAGCCATTTCCTTCTGAGTGCTGCTATTATACCTCAGATGATATGAAACAAAGGATATTAAAAGACAGATTGAATTCTCAATCTGATCCAGTCTGGGGAAACAAAGGAGTTAAATTAGTGCTTTGCTTCTCATGCATTAGCCCAGTGTCTCAAGCAGTCACTGTGTCCTGCACATTCCTCCTTGCATCACTCATGGGACACCACCCTCCTGCAGAGAGCAGCTCTGTGTGTTTGGCTGCTGTTTGCCATCTCTGGAGGCTGCTGTTGTTCCTGCTGCTGGTTAAGATGGAAATGTGTTTATCTGTGATCACAATCCAGTTGCCCTTGTCCTGGGACATCTGTAGCACGTGTATTTTGCCTCCAGCAGGTACACATCTCCTGACCTCTGTGGGCTGGCCCCAGGCTGGTTCTGTGGAGGATGTGAAGCTGGAAAAGCTTTGGGATCTCAGTTCTGGAGACATCATCTTGAACTTTCAGTTCAAAGTCTCCCTGCCCAGCTCCTGTGTGCCAGCCCTGAGAGCAGTCCCTGGGGAAATGCCACAGGGCAGGACCCACTCCTCAGCAGCAGGCTAGTGAGCCTCCTCCATTTGCATGTAATTGCAGCTTTTCTTTTGCTTGGAAGTTTTGGAAAATCATCATGTTTTGCAGCTCCTACCTTTGTGCCAGCAGACGACAGCAGTAAAACTGAGGTGAGGGGTGACACCTGTAGATGTGGTGCTCCCAGGTGACTGTGTTAGTGTCACTGGGCTGCCACTTTGGGCCCAACTGGAGCCCAAATAGCAGCAGTCCCTCTCAGATCACTACCCAGAGGGGATATCTAAGGGTGGTTCTGGAAGGCCACATCCTGTGCCTGAGATTTTTTCCAGCACTGCTGGCTTGCCTGGCTGCTCCCTGCATGTGCTGCAGTGCTATTGCTGAGCCTGTAGAGGAGACATCCCTTCTGCCCTGCACACAGACCCACAGCCTCCTCCTGGCTTCAACCACAGAGGCAGCTGCCCAAAACAGGCACGAAGGTCTGCACAGGGAGCCAGTCCCTCTCTGGGGCTGCCTGGGGCAGATTGCTGCTCCCTCCATCAGCTCCTGCTGTGCTGAGCTCAGTGAATGCAAGGCTCTGCTTCTCTCAGCCCCTGTGAGACCAGAGAGCTCTTGAATCCTGACCTTCAAACTTCATCCCCCTTCACCGTGGTTTCCTTTGACTCCTGTTGCTGCCCAGATTTTCTCAACAGCTGTCCTCTGCCTCGCTGGCTTTGTGCCCAGATCAGTCTCTCTGCATCTGTGCAGTGCCCTCCTCACTCCCCAAGGTCCTCCTTGAGTCCCTGCAGCCTCCAGCCCCTGAGACCAAGGGCCTCTGCTTGATGGAGAGAGTTCAGGGCACCTCCAGCTCCAAGTCCTACAGTTCTCACTCCACTTCTCATGGAGTGAGAACTGTAGGACTTGGACCTCTTCTCTTTCTATTTATATATATATAATAACTATATTATGTATAGTTATTTATATTTATATATGTATTTATATTTATATTTATATTTGTGTGTGTATTTATATAGATATGTATTCTATTCTATACCCTCCAAGCACAAACAGGGCTTGGTAAATAATATTGTGATGAAGGGGTTTAGATGGAAGAGATCTGACAGCCCCCATTGAATGTGATCTGAATGCACAGCCCTGTTCCCTCTCCTCCCTGCATGCAGCAAGCCCCTGCTCCTTAGGGCATAAATTACTTACCCTTCCCTATAGAATTGAAGGCATGGTTAATTCACCAGCACATTCCTGCTGCCCAGCAAAAAATTATGACTGTCTCTCCCCTCCCCTGGCTAGCAGAGCTGCTCAGTACCTCTGCCTGACTGGTGGAGGGAAGCAAAAGCTTTTATTTTCAGGTGCTCTGCTTATTTCTGAGTCTTAGGTCTTATCTGTCTCTTCAGTAGGACAGGCAAAGTGCAAATATTGAAATTTTTGCAAGTGGAAGTCACCACTAATGCCCAAACACCTTTCCTGTAGTAGCTGGAATAGTGGCTGCAGGAAGCAAATGGGGATTTCCTGGTCTGACTTCCTCCCGACCATGTGTGACTTTGTTTTAGAGCAGCGACTCACATTGGGTATCTCCTGGGTCCCATCTGGAGCCTGAGTGGGAAATTGTGCTCCTAGCAGTATTCTGAGATGTAAAAAATCACTAGTGTGGAATGGCTGCAAAGGATGCTCATGCACAGGGAGCAGGCTGAACAAAATATGTCCTTAGGGCTCACCACTGTGTGAGAGAGGCAATGTGATGTGTGATTTTTGGGCTATTATTAATTCAACAAAGAGTGCAGTGGGGCTCAGTGGAGGACTCAAGCTGGACCTGCAAAAGCCTCTATAACATTATTATATAGAGCACTTCTCCCTGGGAGGGATCCAAAGCATCATTTGTGGAGTTGAATTCTTTTTATAAATCATGGGGCACATGATGGGCTACATTCACTTAGGCTGCCTCTTCTGCATCCTTCCTGGAAACTCATCTAATAAGAGCTGGCATCTGGATGTTCAAACCTTGATGTGTTACCGGTTGTTAATTGCTGGCAGTAGAAGTGCTTCTTTTCTGCCTTGAAATGTGGAATCCCTTCCTAGAATTGCACTGGGGACTAATAAAAGCCACTGCCAGGTTTAATATATTCTATCTCTCAAATTATCTGGATTAAATACAAGGACTGTGTGCTGCCAGAGAGGGGATATTCCCAGTTTAACATTGCTTCTGGGACTTGGAGATCCCAAGACACTGGACCTGAAAATTGTGATTATCTTTTGTGTGGAGGAGGGGTTTGGCAGGAGTGCTTGGAAGTGGTCATATTTGCCTGAGTTAGAGAAGTAATTGCCATAAAAACTATGGTTTTGTAACCAATAGTTACAGCTGCAGGAAAGATCAGAAAGCATCTGAATAAATCAAATTAACTACCTCCTGCTCCATCCATATGAGAGCAGAACCTTCCAGGGCAGGATTTAAACCACAGGCTGGTTGGTCCTTAACTCTCTCATCCATTAATTGAGGAGAGTGAATAGTCAGAAATAGGGTCAACTAAACCAGGACCCGGTGGGGACTGCTGTGCTGGGGTATGGGGGAGGCTGGTGTGGCAGTCACAGGCTGCTCTCAGTCAGCGATGGGCAAACCCGGACAAGAGCGACGAGGAGGCAGCTGGTTCCTGTGGAAATATCACAGATCAGAGGCTGTTGGGCAGACAGTGGTGGCTGGTAGTTGTTTCACCAGCCCACACCTTGCCTGGCTGGTGGTGGTGGTGCCCCAGGCAGGCTCACTCCCCCTCCCCGGTGGTTCCCGTCTCCCTCCGCTGCTCTTCTCCTCACGAGCCCGGCGATGATGAAACGAGCTCCAGCCCCCGCTGGCCTTCCGGGCCTGCCCTGCTCCGCTGTGTGCGGCGGGGAATGCCAGCCTTGGTTGGGATCTGCCTCCCCTCGGCCGCTCCTCCCGCAGCCCCAGCGCCCAGCGAGGCTCCGCCAGCCCCCGCCTTCAGCAGCGGCGGCGCTGGACAGCTCCGGGGCGGGACCCCTCACCGGCCCTGCTCCTCCTCCTCCTCCTCCTCCTCCTCCGGACCCCGTTCCGTTCCGTTCCGTGCCCCTCCAGCCGGCAGCCCTCCGCCCTCTCCGGCCGCCCTCGTCCCTGACCGCCGGCCGTCCCGTCCCGTCCCGTCCCGTCCCACCCCGTTTCCTCCGACCGTCCCGTCCCTTCCCGTCCCGTCCTTCCCCGTCCCATCCCGTCCTGTCCCTCCCCGTCCCGTCCCGTCCCTCCCAGTCCCGTCCCGTCTCTTCTCCGGCCGCCCCATCCCTCTGGGCGTTCTGTCCTGTCCCTCCTTCGGCCGTCCCTAATCTCCAGCCATCCCGTCCCGTCCCATCCCGCCCCACCCGGCCCACGGTGCTGCACTCTCGCCCATCCCTTTCTCCGCCCTCCCTCCCTCCCTCCCTCCCTCCGTGCCTGCCCCGCTGCCCTCCGCTGTGTCTGCCCTGCCATGTGCAGCGAGCCGAGGCAGAGGCAGCCCAGGGGCAGGGACCCGGAGAGGGGGTCACGGGGAGCCCTTCAGGACAGGAGGATGCGTGTGCTGCTGTCAGGATGGGCCGAGGCTGCCGAGCACAGCAGTAATGAGGATAAGGGACCAAATGCTGTCACCTCTCCCAAATGCTGTCACCTGCTGTCACAGGTGGCCCTGTGCTTAGGAGGAACAGCAGCTGTTGGAAGGTGCTTGGTGTGCTGGCAGTAAATGCCTCCTCCAGAAAGGCTTCTTTCCCTACTCCTCATATCTCCTAACCTCTCACTAATGTGAAATTCACGTAAATTTTGGGAGTCTGACACAGGCTTGAGAGAATTTCCAGTCTTCCCTATGTCCCTCCCAGCAGCCAAGGCCATGGGGTGTTTGGGACACACCAGCTCTGAGGACAGGACTGATGCCCAGAGCTGTGCTGTGGCCCTGCTCCTGTCCCAGGGCTGTTGGACACCTGCAGGAGGGACAAACAGAGCCCTTCCCGAATCTCCCAGTGCTGCCTGGCCTGGAGGGTCCGTGATGGCATGGCCAGGGGAGAGGCAGTGCACCACAAGGGCTGGGTCCATGGCTCAGCTTGGTGACATCCCCCTTTTGTCTCCTCACAGGCCAACCCCGCTCCCATTATGGTGAACACTGACTCGCTGGAACAAGGGCTCTCTGTAAGTCTCCCGGTTTCGTTTTGCTTCCTTTGATCAAGTGCTGCATTTTCCCTGCTCAGCAATGCAGGAAAGACTTTCCCAGCTCAAGAAGGCCTTGGTAAGGCAGCAGCAGATCCTGATACCCACGCCATGTCCCCACAGCTCACCCCACCCCAAACCTTCCTGGGGCTGGGTGACACAGCACAGAACCAAGGCCGGCAGCAGGCGGTGCTGGGGCTCCAGCACAGGCAGGTACAAGGAAAAAGGCCTCAGCAGAGGAGCTGGGGATCCAGGCTGGTTGTGCTCAGGGTTAATCATACAGCCATTTCCTCTGCCTCTCACACAGGGGGGTTGAGAGGCTCTTCCTGCACTGCCTCAGCCTCCTTAGGCAACCTCAGGAGGGGTGCAGAGCTCTCTGGGTGCTTGCTGGCATCTCCCTCACCAGTCCTCAGGGCAGCAGGGCCCACCAGGTGCTGCTCCTCTCCCGCTGAAGGCTGCCAGCAGCTGAGCAGTGCTTGGTGAGTGTGTTAGCAGCATTTGGCACCGTGTAGTAGTGGTGTAGTATAAGATAATCCTCCTCAGTTTGTTGCAGACAGGGTTTGCCTCCTGCTGCATCCGTCCCCAGAACATTTGTAACTCATTCCTGCAGGGCAGATGAAGGGAGCAGGGTGGCCAGCATGGGTGTCTGGCCAGCAGCACTGGCTCTGTGCCTGTGGGGTGCTTCCCTTCTTTGCCCAAAGGAGCCCAGCTAACAGCTTTGCCAGGGCTGGGTGCTTTGCATCAGGTTTGCTTCTGATGCATCAAACTGGAGCTGCCTTCCACAGCAGTGGAGCAGCACCAGGGCTCAGAGCTGGGGTGGGTCCATCTTTGGAGTGGACATTCTGGGGTTTGAATTTCCCCTACAGAAATCTGCAGATCTCAGCCCACAGCCTGTGGTGGGGTCGGTGCACATCAGAGCTGCACTGGGCTGGTTAAGAAGAGCTACAGAAAAGAAGGAGAGCCTGGCTGAGACCTTTCCAGCCCCGGCTGCATGGTTTAATTAGGCCTGAATTAAAGCCACCTGACTGGGGAGAAAGGCAGTTCTGCATCTCTCAGCATGCTGGTCCTGAGTCCAGCAGCCTTGTATGAATGGCAGAGGGGAGCTGCTGTCCCCAAAGGTTCCCTTCCCCAGACACATGGCATGGCAGGGGGGTTGTGGGTTGGAGGTTCTGTCACTGTGCTGGGCACCTTGCAGGGCAGTGCCACATTGCAGCTCCCTGTCTGCACTCTCCTGGCTGTTCTGCAGGCAGCTGGGAAAAGGGCAGTGTCTCCTGGAGGGAAGGGACCATCATCATTCTGGAGCAGAGCAAGTGAGAAGTGTGCTGTGAGCAGGGCAGGGCAGGGAGGTATTCCTGGATGGAAAGTCTGCTTTCACATCCATTTTGTACCCTCCCTGAGTACAAAATATCACACCTCTGGAGGAACATTGCCCGCTCATCATTGCAGGCACCAGCACTGCATCCTGTGCCACCCTCCATCCATGCCCATCCCTCCTCCCTGCCCATGTGCCCAAGGGCAATGAGAGGTGAGCCCAGGGATCAAGGACAGGCTCTGTCACCCCAGGCAGGTTCCTGAGCCCTGCAGAGGCCAGGAACCTCTGGGAGCCCTCATGTGGGGCAGCAGCAACTCCTTCCAGTGCAGTGCACTCCTGCCCTCCTGGCTCCTTCTCTGTGCTCCAGCTCATCAACTTCACATCCCTCCCTCTCCCTCCACCTCCAGATCCCTGTCCACCCCTTCTCCCTGCACTTGGCTGGGTTTCAGGGGGTGCTCTGCACCCCAGACAGATGCCAGCATCATGCTGGGGTGACAGTCACTGCTCCCATCCATCCAAACTCAGCAGAACATGCTGGGAGCAGCTGTCCTGCAGGGGTCAGAAGGGCCACCAGGTTTAGCTGTACCCTGCTGGCTGTGTGTCACCTCTGGGTGCCCAGAACAGGGGAGACAGCTCAGTTTGATTCCTCAGCATCCAGCCTGGAAACCCTCTTGCCTTCTACTTCACCTTATACCAGGAAACAGGCCTTGCTCCATCTTTTCCTTCTCTGGGGTGCTGGATTCCTCAGGCTTCAGAGAAAACAACTGCCCAAAACCTCAGCAGTTTCCCAGGTCAGCAAAGGAGCCACACCAGGAGCTTGCTGCAAACACCAAAATGCCAAATCTGGAAGCATAGGATTTTTTTACAAAGCCCATTGGTACAGTATGTATTTGGAAGGGTTAAATTCACATCTTCCAGTCTTTAATTACTTAACTATTCATTGCTTTCCTTAATGATAAACAGATGGAAGTAGTCTAGTTCCTTCCTGTTCTAGTTCCATTGATTGCATTGGACTGGCTGTTGGGCTTGATTTGGCCCTGACTGTTTATCAAGAAGTCTGTTCTGCATTTCAATGTCCCCATCCACCCACTTCCATCCCCAGGAGCATGCAGCACCAGCAGCACTCTAAGGTGGGGGCTGCAGCACTGGGATGACTGGGGCTCAGTGTGTGGCTTGAGCAGAGCCCAGCACCCCCAGGGTGTAAAAATCCAAATAACCCATTATAAAATGCCTGCAGTATTAAAATCATCCCTTGATGAATTTAAAGAGAGTGCTGGAGGGCATCACCCATGCTCACAGTTTCATATCTTGGTGTATTTTGCCCAGCATGTCCATAAAGTGGAGATGAAGAATTGGAAACAGAATTTCATGGCAGATGAGATCTCTGCATTTCAGAGCTGCCTCTCTGAAGCTAAAACAACTTCTTGCTGCTAGGTAGTTCCAGAAAGAACAGGGAAAGTCACTCCAAAGCCCTTGAGGAGTTGAAGGTTTCAGAGTCAGGTTTTCAGTTGAAGGTTTTCAGGTTTCCTTGGAGCTTGATTTGGTGCCTCATTGCCCAGCAATGAGGTGCAATCCCCTTCGGTTGCTCTAGAGCCAGGTGTGAGGCAGGCAGGTGCTTTCCAGGCCTGATTTCAGCCAGTGGGTCCCTCACACCTTGGCCCAAGTGCTGGCTGGGCACATCCCAGTGCCAGTTCCACAGGCAGTGTGGCTGTGCTGTCCTCCCAGCTGTTGTAGGGCTGCAAACCCTTCGCTCTGCCCAAGCTCAGCAGGTTGGTCCCCTGGCAAAGGCTGACCACAAACAGGGCATTTATCCACTCTGTGCACGAGCCCAGCACTGTGGGCTCGAGGAGGTTGAGGCCAGGGGGTAGCTGGAGGCAAGTCAGCAGGTGTCAGTGCTGCCACAGGACGCATGGACACAGGCAGGTGAAGGGAGGCAGCTCTTGACCTATTTTCCCTGGGCCCCTGCCATGTGCAGGCAGAGAGAGCTCTCCTGTGCCAGCACTGGTGATGCCTGTGCCAGCAGGGAGGGGCCCATGGCACCCGCTGCCCTGGCACAGGGCTGCTCCCCTTTCCCCGTGCTGGGGCAGCTGTGGGGCATTGCCAGGTGCCCTCCACACCCAGGGCTGGCTGGCACAACCAGGAGCTGGCTCTGCAGCCTTCAGACCCTCTCCATTATCTCAATAAACAGCTGCTCCACCAGCAGGTCCCAGTGCTCACGTCCCAAGCACAGGATATGGGCAGGACCTTGCTCCAAAAGGGATTGTGAGCAGTGTTATCCTTCCTGCAGGGGATTTGCTCTTGCAGCCTGGTTGCCTTTCTGGGTTGCATTTGAGGAACCTGATCTTTGCCTTATGAATCAGGCCTTCTTTTTTATTTAAAAAACAAGCCAACAAGCAAAACCACAAAAACCAGCCAACCACCCCCCCAACCCAAAAAACCCACCTCAAATCCTTACTCTCCAGCAAATTCCAAGGGGTGTTCCACGTGGGCTGTGGCGGTGTTGGCCAGCAGAGCCTGCAGACAGCTTGCAGTAGCTCTGGAAGGTGTGTGCTCTTCTGTTTATCAGATGAGTGTTCGCTCTGCAGCCTTCTGTTGATGAGCTAAATGCCGTCATCGGTAACTATTCCCTCCTGCTCAAAGGAGGACAGGGCCAGCAAAGGCGCCTCTTCCTGAGCCCTCAGGTGGGCTTGTTGCACAGGAAGGGCCTGGAAAAAAATACCTATACCCTTTTCCATGAGAGACTAGGTGATGCTTTGGATCAGGATATGCTGGGAACAGCTAATTGGCCCCTGACACTGCTGTGAGCTCTGCAGGTGTTACACGAGGAGAGCAGGGTGTGGTGCATCTTCCCACCCAGGCATCTTCCCTCTGGAGATGGCCCCAAACAGGATCTGGGGAGGAGCACAGGGCACTGGCAAAGGACAGGGGGATCAGTCTGTGGCAGAGCCAGGTCCTGGCAGCTCTGGTGGTATCATGGAGAGGTTTTTGCCGTCAGTGAGTGACTGGTATTTGATTTTCCGACGCTGGAACGTTCGCTTTGTTGGCTTGTTCCCTTGGTTACGTGGTATATATTAAGTTCTTCATTTGCCTTCCTTATACAATTAACTGGCATTCCATTGCATGAATTTTGAAAACACAACCAGTGCTAAAACTTCATGGTCAGGCCTGGCTGACCCCAGCAGACACTGCACCAAGCAAGCACATGCACCACTGGTTCTCTGGGAGCAGTGCAGAACAGTGCTCAGCATTGGCAGCCCGGGAGTGGGGCTATCCCAGCTCAGCTGCCTGGCAGCCCCGGTGTGTGACAGGCTCTGTGTAGGGCTGTCAGTGCAGCCTGGGTGTGTGACAGGCTCTGTGCTGGGCTCTCAGTGCAGCCTGGGTGTGTGACACGCTCTGTGCTGGGCTCTCAGTGCAGCCTGGGTGTGTGACAGGCTCTGTGCTGGGCTCTCTGTGTCTGTGTCGGGCTCTCAGTGCAGCTCGGATGTGTGACAGGGTCTGTATGAGCCTCTTGGTGCACCCTGGGCTCTGTGCCTGGCTCTCGGTGTCTGTTTGGGGCTCTCAGTGCAGTCCTGGTGTGTGACAGGGTCTGTTTGGGGCTCTCAGTGTCTGTTTGGGGCTCTCGGTGCAGCCTTGGTGTGTGACAGGGTCTGTGTTGGGCTCTCGGTGTCTGTTTGGGGCTCTCGGTGTCTGTTTGGGGCTCTCGGTGTCTGTCTGGGGCTCTCGGTGCAGCCCTGGTGTGTGACAGGGTCTGTGCTGAGCTCTCGGTGTCTGTTTGGGGCTCTCAATGCAGCCCTGGTGTGTCACAGGCTCTGTGCAGGGCTCTTGGTGTCTGTTTGGGGCTCTCGGTGTCTGTTTGGGGCTCTCGGTGTCTGTTTGGGGCTCTCGGTGCAGCCCCGGTGCCGCTGGCAGCGGCCGCTCCCGCTGGCTCTGCCCATGGCTCCCAGATTGTCAGAGCTCTCTGCAGATCCCATCCTGCAGGGATGTGTACGCTGTTCCCTGCGCCCGTGGGTGTGCATATGGCTGCCTGTGTGGCAACTGTGCCGAGTGCCAAAGCACAGAGGACAATGTGTGTAGTAGCAAAGGGTGCCAGGAATCTGAGCTGCTGGAAAGCCGGGGAGAGGCACCCCACGCACCGGGATAGCAACTGCAGAGAGGGCTGGGATGGGATGGGATGGGATGGGATGGGATGGGATGGGATGGGATGGGATGGGATGGGGTCTGTGCTGAGGGAGGCTGTGCCCAGGGAGGCTCTGAGGATGGCAGGGGCCAGTGAGCAGGCTACACTTAGGATTAGTCAGTATGGGAAGATGAGGGGAGGAAAAGCAGCCCATGCCTGAGGGGGAACCCATGGCAAGGGAAGCAATGCCCCTCTGCCCACAGGAGCACAGCACTGTGTCAGAAGGTGGCACTGACCATGTGTCCCTGAGCCTCTGAGGCTGGCTGGGATCCTGCTGTGGGTTAACCCCACTACTTCTGGTGCTTTTCTGCTGCAGGGTCCTCCTGTAAGAGCTGGCCAAAGCCCTTCCCAATGCGCTGGGAGGATCTGAGCATCCTACTGTTGGAGTGTCTGATGTCCCAACCCTGAACTGTCCCCTGAAATCTTCCCACGGCTGGGAGGCCCCAGGCACAGGGCACATCCAAGGAGGGACAACACACTCAGCCTGTGTTGCCTGGACCCTCATTCCCATCTCTTTGCCCAGCCTCATCCTTGGTGTGCCATACGGGGTGTGGGATTGCTTTGGCATCCCAGGGCAGGGGATAAGGGTGTGTGTGTGCCACAGGGGGCACAGCCCTATCCCAGGTCCTGTCCTGCAGCACTGCTCCTCTGCCTGGGCCCCTGATTGTTGCCACCTAGAAAAACTCCTCTTTCCTCTTCCTACCTATCAATAGAGCCTCACCCAGCCTCGCTGGGTTTTCTTCTGTGGTGTCAGATGATGGCTTTAGCATAAATGGTGCTGCAGTCCCCTCCATGGAATGCTCCAGCACTCTGGGGCTGTGGAGCATGGCAGGGCTGTGCAGATAGCAAGGAGCTGGGAAAGCAGGACACAGCCAGCATGCTGGTGCCTCATGAGGAGAACTGTGTCCAAACAAAGGCGTGTCAGCTCCAGTTTGGGATACAGAGCATATACAGAAAGTGGCTCCATATGATCTATGAGCCATCAGTTAATGGTGGATGTAAAATCCAGGTGAGGAACCCTACATGTTGTCCAGAGGCCACAGGCAGAGGCAGGGCTGCACACTGAGAGAGGGGTTTGCCTGCTGAGTGCAGGTTCCACTGCCTCTGCTCTGCCATACAGAACTGCCCATGTTCCATCCCTTGCTCCCCAGAATGACTCAAATTATGAGGTTCAGTCCCCTCCAAATTAAATGTGAGTCAACAGTGTGCCCTGGTAGCCAAAAAGGCCAGCCTTGGCCTGGGGTGCAGCAGGGACAGCATCACCTGATGGCCAAGGGAGGATTGTCTGGCTCTGCTCCCACTGGGGCAGCCTCACCTCGAGTCCTGGCGCCACAATAAAAGGATTTAAAGCTGTTAGAGAGCATCCAAAGGAGGCTGCAAAGGTTGTGAAGGGTCTAGAGGAGGCCATATGAGGAAAGGGTGAGGTGACCTGGCTCATTCAGCCTGGAGGAGACTGAGGACAGAGCTCACCAGTCTGCAGCTTCCCCGTGAGGGGGATCAGAGGAGCAGACACTGATCTCCTCTCTCGGGTGCTCAGGGACAGGACCTGAGGGAAGGGCATCCAGCTGTGTCAGGGCAGGTTTAGGCTGGACATTGGGACAAGGTTTTTCACACAGAGGGTGCTGGGACACTGCCCAGGCTCCCCAGGGATTGGTCACAGCCCCAAGGCTGCCAGGCTCCAGGAGCATTTGGACATCACTCTCAAGCCCATGGTGGGATTGCTGGGGGCACTGTGCAGGGCCAGCAGTTGGACTCCATGACCCTCTGAGTTCCCTTCCAACTCAGTTTTCTTAGAAACTGTTGCTGTTAAGTGTTGGATGTTTCAGTAGCCAATTGCATTGCAAATCTTGCTAAATTTTAGACCTTGGCAGCTGTTTCTGGCCTGATCCTGATGATCTGGAGTGAAACTGCTACATTTTTCCTGTGCACTGTTGATTATGTGGAGAATGGATTTTTTTTTTTTTTTTTGAGTCTACATTTACCATTTTACAGCCTACAATTGCATCCCTTTTTGTTTCTATTCATTATGTTTCCAAGAGCTCTGCTTTGATACTTGGGGTATGGGAGACTTTTGAGCGTGGGGATCAGTGTGGTGTACAGCACTGAGACAGGCTACACCATTTTTGTACAGAAGGGCATCACAATGTTTTCACCTCTTACTGTGCCCCTCTCTCTCACACCTTGTTTCCTTTGCACCCAACTAATTTCGTAGAATAAATTATCCTGAATTTCCTGTTAATACAGTCATGCTACTAAGAGATTTAAAAAATATAAGCTGCTAAAGGTGTTTATTATGTTATTATGTACAGACATTTTTTTCCCTTTAAATGGACCGACCCCCTCTCTTGCCTTTCTCAAGCAGTGAATTCCTGAGGTTAATTATACGCTGCGTAACAAAGGTGTTATTTCTTTTTGTGCCTTCGGTTGTGTTCCTTTTCATGGCTGGAGAAATGAGCTGGGAGAATAAAGGCTTTGCACAGAAGTGCATTAAAGTCAGTGGGCTTTGGCTCATGCCCAGAGAGAAAAGCAGCACATGGTTTAATTCCAGGGCAGGCTCAAGCAGTTGCATTTAAGGCTTTTTCAGCGGTGATGGTGCAGCTTTTAGGTTGGATTCTTCATGTTCAGCTACCAGAGAGGAAAAACAAATTCCCCCAGGAGCAGCAGAGAGTCGTAACACGCTGTCTCCCTCTCTCCAGATGAATGGCAGTGATGGGATGTTCAAGTATGAAGAGATTGTCTTGGAAAGGGTAAGTACTGCTCACCCACCCACCAGCAGCCTCCTCCCCCTCGCCCACCCCCGGCACTGCTGCCCCCCACACATCCCTGCACAGCCCATAGGGAGAGCCTGGTCTCTGCTCCCCGCTCTCTCTGGAGCCTTTCAGGGTGTTACACCTGCTTTGCCAGCCTGGCTCCCACCAGGGTGGGCTTGCTGCTCCCCTCTGCCCCTGCACACCCCTCCAGAAGGGAGGGAGGAAGGCTTCTCCTTTGCCTCCCTCTTTCACACCCTCACCCCCACAAACTCATCAGTGCAGAGCTTGGGGGGGCTCTTTGTCGTTGCCTTTGTCAGAAAACAGAGGTGTGGGGAGCTCTGCTTGGGCAGACACAGGTGGGTGCCCCCCACAACTGGGCACAGGGACCAAAGCCACCCTGCCACCAGGCTCCCTGTCACTGTAGGGCACACAGCCTCGGGATGCTAAGCTGCAAGAACAGGTTATTTAGTAAAACAAACCACAATAGAGGAAGCCCCTGCTCAAGCCTTATCTTTGTTGGCAACACAGAGGTGATGGCACGTGCCACACCAGCCGTGGCTAGAATCAGCTCCCCCCGTGTGTGGGGTTTAT
Organism: Molothrus aeneus; assembly: GCF_037042795.1. NCBI lineage: Eukaryota > Metazoa > Chordata > Aves > Passeriformes > Icteridae > Molothrus > Molothrus aeneus. Next base: position 4,678,529 of record NC_089659.1, on the reverse strand, counting down.
TCAGGGGTAAGCCAGCACCACACAGGGCACCAAGGGCTTTCTGTTGCCCAGGAAGCAGCAGGGGAGGAGGGATGGAGAGGGAGCAGGAAAAGCTGGCCCGGGGTTTACTCAAAGAGACAGGCACAGCCCTGCTGGCTGGGAGTGGCTGTGGTGGGAGGCTGCCCGCTCTCCCCACAGCTCACCTTCCCTCCCCACAGCTCACCTTCTCTCCCCACAGCTCACCTTCCCTCCCCACAGCCCCCCTTCCCTCCCCACAGCCCCCTTGTCTCCCCACAGCCCCCTTGCCTCCCCCTGGTGCCGTGCTGGCGGCTCAGCCTCGCCGCGTGGCCGGCATTGCAGGGGAAGAGGCAGTGCTCATTATTCTGTTCCTCTGTGCCTTTAGTCATCTCCCTCCTTCCCTTGGCTCTGCATCACAGAGGTGGGTGGACAGAAGGTTATCTGGGGCTGCCGCCTCACCCACCGCTTCCCCGGCGTGCCTGACGAAACCAGCCCAGAGGTTCCTTCCTTTTTGGGCTAAGTGCTTCTTGCTCCGGGCCCAAGTCACGGGCAGGAGCCTTGTCTCAGGGATTCAGAGCATCCTCTGTCCTCAGCCCATAGTGGGAACAGGGAAAGAGCTGGCAGGACCACACAGAGAGGCAACACTCATTGATGCCTTCATTTCAAAGCCCCAAGCATCAATTCATTCTCCAACAGCAAGGAATCATGAGGGAATCTCACTGCTTAGCAGCCTGGGCCAGCATGGACCATACCCAGGCCCTTCCCCTTCACCTGGTCCCTGGTGGGATCCAGCAATCCTGTCTTAATGCAGGAGAAGCACCCTGGTGCCTGCAGGGGAGGCTGTCCCCTTGCTGGGGTGTTTGGCTTCCAGAATTGACCTCAGTGTACCCCAAAATCGCTGGTCAGTCACTGTTATTAATCCTCGTCTTTGCTGTAAGGACAAGCATAAATGCAGCAGTTTTGGGGGCTATAATAGCAGAAACACAATCTGCAGAGGGACATGGCTTTGTGTTTACCCACCACATGTGTCCACATCAGGAATTGGCCTGGCATCAGCTAAGAAATCCCTTGAACTCCTTTTTGAGGTTTATCAGAATAAAAATTAACACCTCCCAAATAATTTCCAGATTTTGTAGCTAACCAAGGACCTTCCATAGACAGGCACAACTGATGGCTGGAGATTATTTTGCAATCTCACCTCCCTTGGTGCAGCCTGGCTTGGTCTCTGTGACAGCAAAGAGCTTTTTTGAGCTAGGCACAGGGTAATCAGAACCCAGCACAGAGGAAAGAGAGCAGCCTAGACCCTTTACTGTTGAATGCCTCCGTGTCACATGCCAGCCAAATCCCAGCTGGCCAGGGAGCATCCAGGAGTGCTGCACAGTGACAGGCATTGGTGGCTCCTGGTGCTGTGTCACAAGTGTCACCAAGCCAGCTCTGCATCCCTGCAGGAGCTGATGCTGGGGCAAAATTGCTGGGGAGAAGTGCAAGCCCCAGCTGGCTGTTGGTGCTAAATTATCCTGGGGAGATGGAGTTCCAGTGTGGCCCTCTCAGCCACAGGTCCCGTGGAAGAGCAGAGCACCCCCTCATCCCCCACTGAGCACTGGGGCCATGGGCAGCCAGGAGAGCTTGGCCTGAGCCCACTCGTGTAAGAGAGAGGCAGGCACAACTGTCTGTGACTAAGTGTCAGCTCTTCCACATGAGGAAACAAGGCAAAAAGCCATCTGATTTTCAAGGCAGAGCAAAAAAGGCAGGAATTGTCCACTTGCATCAAGCATGGATCTGGAAGCAGCGCCTGTGAGTGTGTCACTAATGAGGATCCTGCAAGTGGGAGATGTGGCACAGGGCCACAGCCACTCAGTCCTGAGGTGCTGGGGGGATGGCCTGGAGATGAGCTGTGGTCCCTGCATTCCCCCAGGCAGAACTGGGCAGGACAAGCATGTCTGTGAGGAAAAGGAGACAGAACTGGAGAGCCCACTCCATCCTGATAGCCACCTCCACGCAAAGCTGTAAATTTTGTCATCAGCGTTGCTGGTCCCCAGCTGGGCTTTGTGCCAGGGCTACATCCCAGGGTGCAGAGGGGCAGGAGTGGGATGCTGGTGACTGGCACAATCCCCGCTGCTCTGTGCAGGCTGCAGCATTGGTGTCTCCTCCTGGGGAGCAGCCAGCAAGGGGAGGTTTTCTCAGCCAAGGACCACCTCCTCTTCCCCCAGCTCCCCGCCTGCCTCGGTCTCTCCGTGGAGACGCGGTGCTGAGGGAGGTTCCCACTCTCCCTCCATCTGTTCAGTGCTCCACGCTGCTGCGCCGAGCACTGAGGAACGCCAGCCTCTCCTCCAGCAGCATCCCTGAGCCCCCTGAGCCGGGCACCCCGAGGTGGGAGAGCTGCTGCAAGGGCTCCTCCTGCTCCCCAGGCAGTCCCAAAGCTGGGGGGAACCGTTTCAGGAGGGCTGGCAGCAAGCAGGTGCCCATGGGGGAAGGACTCAGCATTTGATTTCCCACAGGGGAACTCCGGCCTTGGCTTCAGCATAGCGGGAGGCATCGACAACCCCCATGTTCCAGATGACCCGGGCATCTTCATCACCAAGATCATCCCCGGGGGAGCAGCAGCCATGGATGGCCGTCTAGGGTGAGTACAGGGCTGGGGGAGCAGCCAGGGGGTCACCCAGGATCTCTTTTCCCAATATGGTCCTTGGCCTCCATATGTCTCTTTCCCACGGCCAGATCCCCTCAGGACAGGGTTGTCCACCGTTGTTGGACCACCCTACCACCCCTATTCCCCTCCCTGTATCAGGCTCCTGCTCCCACCCATCCCATTACAGCCTAGGGCAGAGATCCAGCCTTTTTAACTCCCATCTCCATCAGGGTTGCACTATAGGGACCAGCTCTGCTCTCCCTGCTTTGGGAGGGACCCCTTTCTCACCCCAGCAGGGTGTGATCTGCCAGCTTGAGCAGCTCTCATTTGGTGGCTGGAGGAGGGTGGCACAGGGTGAACAGAGGAGGGTGGCATGGGCTGGTCACTCCCCAGGGATGCTCAGGGCCACGCTGTGCCCACAGAGTGAACGACTGCGTGCTGCGGGTGAACGACGTGGACGTGTCTGAGGTGGTGCACAGCAAAGCTGTGGAGGCCCTGAAGGAGGCCGGCCCTGTGGTGCGGCTCGTGGTGCGCCGTCGGCAGCCCCCGCCTGAGACCATCATGGAGGTCAACCTCATGAAGGGCCCCAAAGGTGAGCCCTGAGCTCTGCTCGCTGGGCCAGGGTGCCCTCCTGCCCCACAGGACAGTGTGGGGTGACCCTCGGTGTGAGATGTCATGAGGTGCAGGGATGTGGGATCAGGGTGGCACTGCTGCAGTGCAGGGTGCTGCAGGGTGGCTGAGCAGAGTGGAATGCTGTGGGACAGGGGTTATGGGACAGACCCACAGTGCTGTGGGACAGGGGTTATGGGACAGACCCACAGTGCTGTGGGACACAGGGTATGGGACAGACCCGCAGTGCTGTGGGACACAGGGTATGGGACAGACCCAGAGTGCTGTGGGAGAGGGGTTATGGGACAGACCCACAGTGCTGTGGGACACAGGGTATGGGACAGACCCATGGTGGCCAGGCTGGGGTCGCCCATTGCCTGCTGGGTTTGGGTAGGGTGTGAATCCCAGTGAGGCACAGGGGCTGTGGTCTCTGTCTATCTGTCTGTCTGCCTGTCCCTCACCTGCATTCTCACTCTCCCTCAGGCCTGGGGTTCAGCATTGCAGGGGGCATTGGGAACCAGCACATCCCTGGGGACAACAGCATCTACATCACCAAGATCATCGAGGGAGGTGCTGCCCAGAAGGACGGGCGGCTGCAGATCGGGGACCGGCTGCTTGCGGTAAGCCCCGAGCCCACAGCCAGCTGTGAGGAGAGGCTGAACAGCTTCCACTGTGATGCAGTGTTGATCCTGAAGCCCAGCACCCATCCTGTCAGCAGCTTCACCCCTCTTCCCTGGGGCTCCTGCTGGGATGTTGCTGTGGGAGGGCAGGCTCAGTAGTGGCTGCAGGCAGGAGGGCCAAACCCAAGGTGATGGGACAATGCCTCTGGAGCTGCTGTGGCACCTCCCCTGTGGGAAACCCCTCCCGCAGGGCTGCCCTGCTCCCTGCCCTCCTGCTCAGCCATGTCACCCAGCCCTTTCCCTCTGGCAGGTGAACAACACAAACCTGCAGGACGTGCGGCACGAGGAGGCCGTGGCCGCCCTGAAGAACACCTCTGACATGGTGTACCTGAAAGTGGCCAAGCCTGGCAACATCCACCTCAACGACATGTATGCGCCCCCCGACTACGCCAGCAGTACGTACACCTGGCTGGGCACGGGGGCTGGGGCACCTCAGCCTGCTGGGCTGGGGACAGGGACTGGGGGCACCTCAGCCTGCTGGGCTGGGCACGGGACTGGGGCACCTCAGCCTGCTGGGCTGGGGACACACAGGGCTGGGGCACCTCAGCCTGCTGGGCTGGGCATGGGGGCTGGGGCACCTCAGCCTGCTGGGCTGGGGACACACAGGGCTGGGGCACCTCAGCCTGCTGGGCTGGGGACACACAGGGCTGGGGCACCTCAGCCTGCTGGGCTGGGCATGGGGGCTGGGGCACCTCAGCCTGCTGGGCTGGGCATGGGGGCTGGGGCACCTCAGCCTGCTGGGCTGGGGACACACAGGGCTGGGGCACCTCAGCCTGCTGGGCTGGGCATGGGGGCTGGGGCACCTCAGCTTGCTGGGCTGGGCATGGGGGCTGGGGCACCTCAGCCTGCTGGGCTGGGGACAGGGACTGGGGCACCTCAGCCTGCTGGGCTGGGGACAGGGACTGGGGGCACCTCAGCCTGCTGGGCTGGGGACAGGGACTGGGGCACCTCAGCCTGCTGGGCTGGGCATGGGGGCTGGGGCACCTCAGCCTGCTGGGCTGGGGACACACAGGGCTGGGGGCACCTCAGCCTGCTGGGCTGGGGACACACAGGGCTGGGGGCACCTCAGCCTGATGGGCTGGGGCACCTCAGCCTGCTGGGCTGGGCATGGAGGCTGGAGCACCTCAGCCTGCTGGGCTGGGCATGGGGGCTGGGGCACCTCAGCCTGCTGGGCTGGGGACACACGGGGCTGGGGGCACCTCAGCCTGCTGGGCACGGGAGCAGGGCTGGCCTGGGCTCTGTGTCCTCATTCTCTATGCATTTCTGCTTCTGATGGCCTTCTCCTCCCCTGCAGCCTTCTCAGCCTTGGCTGACAACCACATAAGCCATAACTCCAGTCTGGGCTACCTGGGCAGTGTTGAGAGCAAGCCTGCCTATCCCCTCCCTGCCCAGGTGACTCCGTCCCGGTACTCGCCCATCCCTCGGCACATGATCGGAGATGATGACTTCACCAGGTGAGCACCAGGCAGCAGCATCCCCATCATGCTCCCTCTCATTCCCTCACTTTCCCTCTGTGGTGGCTCGATGTCATCCCCACTGCCAGTGCAGAGCCTCAAAAGGCCATTTAGTGCAATGCCTGAGGTCCCCATCATGAGCTCTGTGCTCATCCCCTGAGTCGAGCCCTGCTGTGTCAGTCTCTGGCTTGCTGCATTCACTCCCTCTCCATTCCTTCTCCTACTCCTTCACAAGCCTTACACAACTGCATTTCAGCTTCATTCTCTTGCCTATTTCACAGTAGCTGCAGTACAAGGTGTTCCCTGCCCTGATGGTGCCATTCAGCAGTGCCACAGGCTTCCAGGATGTCCCCAGGTGGAGATGGGACAGGGGTGAAGGGCCAGGGGGAGCACAGCCTTGCAAACAAGTGGGGCCCAGTAGAATCCTTTATGCTGAATGAACAGGTTTGTTTCCTGAAGCCAGAAAATAAAGAAACATTGCTCTGAGCCTAAATGCAGTATAAAACTTCTCCAAAGCCTCAAGCTGAGGGTGGGAGAGAGAGACCTGGAAAGTCCTGTTCTACCAGCTGATTGTTACAGCTTCCCCTCTTCTTGTCACAGCCTTGGGGCCAGTGCTCTGAATGTGCTATCCCCAGGGCCAGGACTGTAGGGCTTAGGCTGATTAAAAAGGACCAACATTTGACTTAGGCTTAGGGCTGGCTCTGCTGTTTGGAGCAAGGTTGCAGGCTGGTTTTGGGAGTGTGCCTACAGTGGAAGATGCAGTGGCTTTGTCCAGGATTCTCCCATTCTGCGGCTGAGTGGTGGATGCTGGAGTGGGAGACGCTGACTGATCTGCTGCCAGGTCTGCCATCATCCTGGAGAGTGTCTGCACTCATCTTTGTCACAGGGCTTTCTCACCTCCTGGTGCTCAGCCACAGCTGGGTGTCCCTGCTCGCCATGACCTCTGCAGCAATGTCTCCCACCCTCACCCACCTCTCACACTGGGCTTGGCACCATCAGTGCCAGTTCTGGACCCTGTTTCTGGCACTGCATCCTCAGCAGGTGTAGCAACTTCTGTGCTGTCAGGGCACAGGGGGATGATGCCACAGGCAGGAGCAGTGCTGTCTGCCATTACAGTGCACCACAGAAGGGGCTGAGTCACAATATTTGGAAAACACACCAGAGACCCTGGTCCCAGGAGGGTGTCCCTTCTTGCACAAGCCAGCATTCCCATTTCTGGATTAGAGAGCAGAAAGAGCAACCCAGCTTAGGCTTAGCCAGTGGCAGTGGCACAGCAATGGCCCAGCAGTGGCTCAGCTGTGGCTTGGCAGTGGCAGTGGAATGATCAGGGCTTTCCAGTGGCTCAGCAGTGGCTTGCCAGTGACAGTGGCACAGTGATGGCTCAGCAGTGGCTCAGTAGTGGCTTGTGAGTGACAGTGGCACAGTGATGGCTCAACAGTGGTTCAGTGGTGGCTTGAAAATGGCCATGGCACAGTGATGGCTTGGCAGTGGCCTCAGCAGTGGCTTGGCAGTGACAGTGGCTCAGCGATGGTTTGGCAGTGGTTCAGCAGTGGCTTGACAGTGACTATGGCACATTGATTGCTCAGCAGTAGTTCAGTGGTGGCTTTCCAGTGACAGTGGCACAGCCATGGCTTGGCAGTGACAGTGGCACAGTGATGGCTCAGCAGTGTCCCAGCAGTGGCTTGGCAGTGACAGTGGCACAGTGATGGCTCAGCAGTGTCCCAGCAGTGGCTTGACAGTGACCATGGCACAATGATGGCTCAGCAGTGGCCCAGTGGTGGCTTGGCAGTGACGGTGGCACAGCCATGGCTCAGCAGTGGCCCTGATGCAGCACGTGCTGGTGGCCACTAGAGGATGGTGCTGCCTTGTGGAAGGCTCCACTGCAGACAGGCTGGCACCACTGGGCCAGTGTGCCCAGACACAGCCCCCTGCCACCCAGCAGATCCACAGCCTGCAGTGGGCTCAGCACTTGGCTGGTGCTTCCCAGGACAGTGCGGAAAGCCTCCTGTGCATTGCTGACTCCCCAGGACAGTTCCATGGCTGCAGGTCTGCTGGCACCAAGGTTGTGCACTGGGGCCAGTGTGGTCCAAATACAGCTCACTGGTGTGGGGAAAGGCAGCAGCTGCCCTGGAAAAGAAGCTGTCTCCCATGAGGCTCTTGCCAGCCATTCCTCAGGAAAAGCAGAGGTCCAGTATCCAGCCTCTGCCCCTCCCACAGACACAGGTGCTGCTTAGGTGTGGATGTGGCTCCAGTGACCCTCACATCCTGCAGCATCCAGAGCTGGGAACCCAAGAATCTGTTTTCCACCACAGCAACCCAGACCCAGCACAGCCCCACAGGATCCCCTCAGCAGCCCTGTGCCAAGGTGCCAGTGTTAACACTGACATTCAGCATGGGATCTGCCAGGAGGGTCTGTGCCCAGGGCTCAGACAGGCAGGGATCTGTCATGCCTCCTGTGAGGTGGATGCAAGCCAAGACTGCACATCAGGACTGAGACTTTGACGTACCTGTCTGGGGCTTCATTTCCTCCCCTCCTTCTTGTAGGGCCTCTTTGCCTTCCAGCAAACTGTCTGGTCCTCATGGGTGCTGGGGATGCTTCCCCCTACACTGAGTTGAGGTTGTGCTTCCTGCACGCTGCTTGGGCAGCAGCAAAACCCAAGGGGCAGAGCAAGTTCATCTCCTGGTTGGAGGCAGGGTTTGCAGACCCAGAAACCTGACCTATTTCTTCCCCTGAGAGAACTCTAGCCCTAGGCACAGCTTTGCTGCAGAGGGACTGAGGGTTGCAGCCCTCCCTGCCCCCTCTCCCCTGCCCCTAAGCCAAGTGCTGGTAACATCTTGAGGACTTGGGGTTGAGCATCTTTTGACTGAGCATCTCCATAGTTTTCCTGATCTCCTGGTTCTGGTGTGTTCCAGTCCCCCCACCCCAGAGCCCCAGGGTTCTCTCAGCACAAGTCTGACAGCCTTTTAGGGTGCCTCACTCAGTGCCATGCCTGGACTCCAGCATCTCTCCTAACACAGCCCAGAGATTTCCCTCTGATACCTGGCAGGTGATGATTGATGAGGCTGCTGAGCTCCATATCAGGCCTTTGGTCCTTGTAGTACCCAAGGAAGTGCCCAGGATCCAGCCACAGTGGATGCACTGATGATCTCCAGTATCATCTTGGCTGACAATCACTACCAGCCTGTGCTAATTATCCAGCATCATTTATTCCTTATTTCAGTCCAGAGCTTGAGCTGGGAGCTGCCATTGTTCCCATCACATTGGTTTTTTCTCCCAGACAAAAACTGACACAGGAGTTTTGCCATGCCAGCCTGTCTTTCTGCTTTTGCCTGCCTATTGTTTGAGCTGTGATTGAATTAAGTCATCAAAAAATGAAGGACTTCTGTTGAGCTGTGCAGGGTCTGTGGCACTGGAGGGAGGCATGGGGCTGTAGCCACCCTTGCCATGCTGTGGAGGGGCTTGATCCCACCCTCCTGGCTCATGGCATCTGATGCCACCATGCAGTTCAGTGTTTCTGCGTGTCATTTCACGGTGGATGCTCCGTCTCTGTCCATGCTGTGTCTCATGTCACTCCACCTGCCACCTCTTCTGGTTTATCAGTCTCCACCGTGCTGAGGGCTGAGTCACAGCAGGCTGCCCTCGGGTGACTCCAGCCCCACCAACGTGCCACAAGCCCTGGGCACAGAGGAGCCTGTCACCAGCTCTGCTGCTCCTCACCCCAGGCTTCTCTGTCCCTTTTGTGTCCTTCCAGGGAGCCCCGGAAAATCATCCTGCACAAAGGCTCCACCGGCCTGGGCTTCAACATTGTTGGGGGGGAAGATGGCGAGGGGATCTTTGTGTCCTTCATCCTGGCTGGAGGCCCGGCTGACCTCAGCGGGGAGCTGCGGAGGGGAGACCGAATCCTTTCGGTGAGTCGGTGGGGCACCCTCTGCCCCTCCATCCTCCCACAGCCCGGGTGGGCACGGTTCTGGGGGATTCATCCCGGGTGCGGGTGCGCTGGCACGGCCCCGGGGTGCCTGCGGTGGGGGGGCTGGCCGGGGGCAGGTACCGGGGATGCCGGTGCTGGAAGTGCCGGTACCGGGCGTGGTGCTGGGGTGCAGTGGCAGAGTGATGCGGCTCTGAGTGTGGGTACCGTGGGTACCGGTACGGGGGCGGGGCAGCGGGGCCGAGGCGCAGGGCAGACCCCGTGGTTCGTGCCCCGTGGGTCTGGTTCAGCGGAGCCGCTGTGTCCCGGCAGGTGAACGGCGTGAACCTTCGCAACGCCACCCACGAGCAGGCGGCGGCGGCGCTGAAGCGGGCGGGGCAGACGGTGACCATCATCGCGCAGTACCGGCCCGAAGGTACCGCCACGGGAGATCGCGCTCGGGACCGGGAGAGGGACCGGGAGCGGGACATGCAAATGAGGAGTGTGGCTATGCAGATGAGGCAGTTGTGATATGCAGATGAGGGGGCGGGGCATGGCTGGCGCGCGGTCGGGAGGCCGGGGCGGGGGGCTGCGGGCGAGGCTCCGCCGGGGGCGGGGCCCGGGGGCGGGGCCGGCTCCGATTGGCCGGCGCGGAGGGGGCGGGGCCGAGCCGTCCCGCCGGCCGTGCCTGCGCGGCTTTGTGTGCGGGCCGGGGGGTGCGGGGCCGTGGCCGCCCCGTCTCAGGTGAGCGCCGGGCAGCCCCGCCGGGACCCACCGGCAGCGGGGCCGCGGGGGGATCCACGGGCCAGGCTCATCTTCGGGGGAGGGGAAAGAGCTCTGCTTGCCGGAGGGCGTCGCCGCGAGGCCCGGCTCCGTGGGGTCCCGCGGGCCTTGCGGGAGGGACCCCGTGGTCGGGAGAGCTCAGGGGTCCCGGAGGGCGGCCACGGTGCGGGCGGGGCTGGAACCGGGGCGTCGCTGCTGATCTGGGGCTCGTCCCCCCCTGCGAGCATCCCACCTGCGGCGCCGCCCCAGCCTTTCCTTGTCGCTGGGTTCCGATTCCCCGGCAGCAGCGGCCGGGGCGGGTGGTGCCGCCGGGGGCAGCGGGAAGGGAGCGGGCAGTGCCCGCACAGAGCCTCGCTGGGCGGCTGGAGCGTGGCCCGGGGGCTGGGAGGGCGAGCGCTGGGAGGGAGCCCCGGCGGCCCGCGGGGCCGGGGCTGATCCCGGGGCTGATCCCGGGGCCGCGCCGTGCACGTGCCGGGATGCCGCCGTTCCCGTCCGCTGGAAAACGCCTCTCCCCTGGCCCCCACGGGCTTTCTCCACCAGCTTTCCCCACCAGCTGCTCCCGTCCCCTCAAGGAGGCCGATGTCCCCCCTAGGCGTGCCCTTCATCCCGTGCCGCCTGTGGCATCGCTGGGCGAGGTCCCGCTGTCCGCTGTTCCTCCATCCCATGGCAGAGGCCATTGGGGTGCGGAGTCATTGGTGCTGCTCAGGCTCTGCTGTGGGTGTGGGGTTTGTTTGTTTTGTCTTTTTTTTTCCCCTTTCTTTCTTTCCAGGAAGAGCTTAATGTTCTCGTATTTCTGGCTCCCTTTGCCACTTGAGATTTGGCAAAGACACCAACCAAGAGTGATTCTTAAATGTCGAACTGGACAAAATGTTTTGAAACCCCTTTAGACCAAGGCGGAAATGTCAGTGTATTGTAGCTGGTGACTTTCCACATCCATGATGGTTCCTGGCACGTGTGGGCAGCAGCACCCAGCACAGGGGCTGCAGCCACCCCGGGAGGCAGCATTGTGGCTGTGGAGTACAGGCTGTTGTGACTGGAAGTTGCCCTGAGTGCTCCAGAGGCTTGAAGGGCTGGGAGTCATGGAGAAAGATCTCCCTGGTGGGTGTGAGCCCCCGGTGTGGGTGAGGCTGGACCCACTCAATGGGCCGTGCGCTCTCAAATCTTTGCCTTTTCTATGTTTGTCATGTGGGAAGAGCAGGAGAGCTGGGTTGTAGGATGCCCAAGGAGGAGATGCTGGTGGAAAGGCGATTTGAAAAGTTCTTCCCCGCTACCAGAGGTGGAGGATGGCACCTGTCTCTGTACCTGAGCGTGGGCAGGGCTTGCCTTGGGGTGCTGGATGAGCACAGTGTGCTCTGTGCCTGACCTTGCTGGGGCTCCAGGGGCAGAGAGGCTGCTTGTGCAGGTCTCAGGGGATGAGGGGCCCTGCCTGTTTTGTCCTGCCAGACACTAGGAGGGAAAAGAAGCAAAGACCAAACCAAGAAAGGCAGGACAGCAGCTTTTCTTTTTAACCTTTCTTCTGAGCACCAGCACCTTTGACCACTGCTGCCTGCTGTTGAGGAGGGGGAGTGATGGTTCCTCAGTTTTGGTGAGGCCTGTTCCCTCTGAGCACTTCTCCCCCTGACCTTTGCCTGCTGCTATCACCAGCACTTGGATTTAGCAATTCCCCGTCCTCACACCCATGCAACAAAGCTTTGAATTCCTCACTTGAAAGTATAAAAAGTCACATTATGGCCTTTCTCTGAGTCAGTCTGTTCAAAGGGGAGTTCCAGGGGTGTGCAATGAGTTGTAAAAGCTTCTGAGCTTTCCCTGTGGCTGTGCTTCCTTCTGCTTTCCTGGGCCTGTACAGAGGGAAGGTGTCTGGGGTCCGGGTGCTAAAATGCTGGGCTGAAGTTGTCAGTAGTTTTTTGCAAGTGGCTGGGCTGAAACCTGTGACTGAGCATTTCTGGGCTCTGCTGATAGCCTGGCCTGGGCAGAAGTGTTTGGATCCAGGGCTTTATGTGTACTCAGGAGTTGCATTCCCCTGTCTGCCAGTGTCTTTCCTTTGTGCTGTCTTCTGGTGCCCAGCTGCAGACCCAGGGCTTTGTTGGCTCTGCTGGGTGTGTTTGCAGGTGTGTCACACACGTGTGCTGCTTCTGGGATCCTGGGGCAGGCAGGTGATCCCAGCCTGTTGGTAGTGGTCTGTAGCATGTGCACACTCAGGGATTCCACCGAGGATGGAGCTCACCCCAGGGGACAGAATCAGCCCAGCTCTAGGAACACCCACACCCTGGAAAGGGAAAAGCAGTGGGAGGGTGCAGGGGTGTTTTTATCGAGCTGCTGAGTGAGAAGAGCAAATATCCTGGCACACAGTGCCATGGCACTCAGGGCAAGAGGTGCCAGCTCACCTGTTACATACTTTGCAGTGTTGATAAGCATGTCCTGAACGTGTTGAGCACTGTGGGGATCAGCCCTGGCTCACCTCCCTGCTGCACCCTGGGAGGGTTTCAGCTGCACAGGAGGTGTTCCAGAGCTGAGGTGTCCCTAAGTTAGGGAGAAAAGGCAGGAGCACTCCTTGCTGGGGGTGATCTGCTGGTAATTGTCTCAGGCTGCTCCAATGTGCAGCTAAAGGGTGCCCGTGGCACCTGGCAGTGCCCTGAGGCAGTGGGTTTGCTTCGGCTGCTCCTCCACTCTCTGCCCTCCTCAACTGGAGCAAATGTGGGTTGGTGGCTCTTTGCCCTTACTAGGGCAGGACTGTGTTTGCTCTCTGGGGTTAAAGCCAGAGCAGCCCCTGTGTCCTTCAGTTTGCTGCAGCCAGCCTGGTTTGTGTTTCTTGTCATGTTAGTGGGCTTTGCCCACCCCTCCCAGCAGTGTGACCACTCTTACAAAATTAGGAAAGGCCCTTTCCATGGAGTGCCCCAGCTGAAATGGGGACATTTGAGAACTTTGGGCTGCTTGCAGAGGGATCCATATGCCATTTCTGGCAGGGCAGTGGGACCCACAGGTTGCCCTTCCAACACCCCCACCTTGATGCTGGGGTGGAGAAATCTCCTTTTGCCCTGTGTTTCCTGTCCAGTCCCAGGCAGTGCATCCTCCACAGTTCTTGTGGAGAAGAGTGTTGCAGGAGGAGTGAGTCTGTGTTCCCCTCAGTGTGGGGTGTGCAGGGAATCTGTGCCCCCAGCAGGGTTTGCCATGACCCGGGGAGTAGTGGGGGACAAGGGCTGTAGTGGTGCTTTCTGGGGGAAAAACAGCCCTTCTGTACCAAATAGGGTTTACAAAGAAGCTGTACCCACTTCTGACAGATGCTGCTCTGGGATTCAAGAGCTTATGGGTCTTGCAGGGCAGAATGAGCTGTGTGGGTCAGGAGATGTGGAGTGGGATGGAGCTCCCTTCCCTCTGCTGAGAGCTCCATAAAACCCTGGTGCTGCTTGGGTGGCAGAACTCAGTTTTCTTGTAAAAGAAGCATTGTCCATGCCTTGCTGCATCTGTGTTTTCCTCTGCCAGCAGGAAGGCAGGTGAGGCAGTGGGTGCCCCTTGCGTGGGGCAGCCAGGGGCTCTCTTGGTCCCCACATTACCTGACCCTGCCTGCTGTTGCAGCAGCTCTGGGTGTTGTATGGCAGGAGAAGGGGCTTTGCATGGAGTTTCTGTGTGCCACTTGGCAGTTTTGTGTGTATTGCCTTTTTTTTTATCCCAATCCTTAAGTAAGAATGTATCTTTGGTAAGTGGGTGTAGCAGGGGGATCCCCAGGCTGTAGGGCTGGAGAGTCAGGAAATGCCGAGCTGCAGCTGCACCATCCCATAACCCCAGCCCTGCTTTTGTCTGCACTGACAGTCCATGGGAGAGGGGCTGGCTCCCAAACAAAGCCCACAGAGCATTTCTGAGCAGTGTTGCTGCTCCCCCCATGTGAGGTGGCTCCACAAGCCCAGCACAGCTGTGGCTCTGCTCTGCAGTGAGTGCTTGCCTCAACAGCTGCCATGCTCCCCTCCCTTGGGAATTAAAACCCAAGCCACATCTAAACCACTGGGTCGTGGACAAGACTTTCTAGGCAAGTCTTACAGCACAAATGAGCCTGGTCCTCTCTCACCTGTAACTGCCCAAGGGACAAAATGACGGATGTGAGGCAAGGTCTGGCAGTGTGGGCTGTGGCAGTGCCAGCAGCTTTCCTGGAGCCGCAGCTGCACTTTCCCCATTCAGCCCTGGGTAGGGAGGCCTGGAGCCTCCACCCCTGTGTGTCAGCCCGACCTTTACACCCGGCTGGAGGCTGAAGGTCGGGCTGCTGCAGCGCTGCTCCTGCCCAGCCGCCTGGCAGGAAGGTGCTGGTGTCTTCTGGAGGGTTCCCCAGCTCTTCCTGCACATCTCTGCTGCTGGGATGTAGAAGCAAAAGGTGAATTCTTCCTCCCTGCTCCTCTTCCAAGGGCAGGGACTTTGTGTTTTGCCTCCCTTTCCCCATTCCTGCTGAGGAGAAGGTGTTTGCTGCTAGCAGAGCGGTAGCTGGGGGCTCCCCCAGTGGCTGTGGTTGTGTCTCCCTGCTCCAGCTGGTGGGCAGTGGTCTCCTGGAGGGGCTTTTGCTCTCTCTCCATGTTTTGAACTGCTCTGTAGGTCAGCAGCTTGCCAAGTCCTGCCCAGCCATTCCCTCAAGGAGCAGTGGAGGTCACAGCAGCCACTGCCTGAGCTGCAGTGTGGGAAGCTGTGGTGGGGTTGGGAGCAGCTGGAACCCTGCCTGCTCCAGATGCCCTGCCTGGACTCCTGCAGACTCCTGTAACCTCTTCAGCTTTGTGTGCAGGGCCAGACAGGCCGGTGGGCAAGATGCCTCGTGGGGATGAGCCCTGGGCCAGCCGTGCCTGCACTGAGCAGCCCTGTCCCCGCAGAGTACAGCCGCTTCGAGTCCAAGATCCACGACCTGCGGGAGCAGATGATGAACAGCAGCATGAGCTCGGGCTCGGGCTCGCTCCGCACCAGCGAGAAGAGATCGCTCTACGTCCGGTAAGGCCCCGCCCGCTCCCGCAGCGACCAGCACAGCCCCGCGGGTGGAGAGGGCTCCTGAGGCTGTCACAGCTCAGCCTGGGCTCTGCAGAGCCATGGGCACATCCCCCAGCAAGGGCTGCAGGGCTGGTCACAGCTCAGCCTGGGCTCTGCAGAGCCATGGGGACATCCCCCAGCATGGGCTGCAGGGCTGGTCACAGCTCAGCCTGGGCTCTGCAGAGCCACGGGCACATCCCCTAGCATGGGCTGCAGGGCTGGTCATAGCTCAGCCTGGGCTCTGCAGAGCCATGGGGACATCCCCCAGCATGGGCTGCAGGGCTGGTCACAGCTCAGCCTGGGCTCTGCAGAGCCATGGGGACATCCCCCAGCATGGGCTGCAGGGCTGGTCACAGCTCAGCCTGGGCTCTGCAGAGCCATGGGGACATCCCCCAGCATGGGCTGCAGGGCTGGTCACAGCTCAGCCTGGGCTCTGCAGAGCCATGGGGACATCCCCCAGCATGGGCTGCAGGGCTGGTCATAGCTCAGCCTGGGCTGTGCAGAGCCATGGGCACATCCCCACGGGTGGTGGGGGCTGCTGGGGTGGTCACAGCTCAGCCTGGGCTGTGCAGAGCCTCCGGCAGGGACGGGTACATCCCCACAGCTGGGCTGAAGGGGCTGTCACAGCTCAGCCTGGACTGTGCAGAGCCACGGGCACATCCCCCAGCATGGCTGCAAGGGGTATCACAGCTCAGCCTGGGCTCTGCAGTGCCTCAGTGCTCAGTGTGTCAGGGACCAGGGGATGAGTGCCACGGATGCATCACAAAGCCTGGAGGGAGCACCAGGTTTGTGCACTGGCTTGTCAAGGCTGGGTGCTCGCATGCCTCTCCCAAGGACTGCTCCAGGTTGGAAAGCAGTGGTCTCTGCAGAGCCTGGGTGGCTGCTGGCCAGCCCAACACACTGAGGAAAACAGGGAAATGGTGGGCATCCAGCCCTGCTTCTGCCCCAGGCAGCTCGTGGCAGCTTTCAGGGCACTCTCCTCAAACCAGCTAACAGGCTTCTCCTTGTCTCGTCCTGCCATCCCTGTGGCAGGATCTGGCTGGATGGGAGATGAGCTCTTAGGAGGATTATTGCTCTGAGCCCTCAGAGCACTTTTGGTCTGGAGCCAGGTGCAGGACAGGCAGGCAGGGGTTAAACAGCCATGCAGCTCAAACTGCTGCAAGTCCTGTGTGGACAGGACAATCCCTGCTTGCCTCCTGCCACCTCCTGCCTGCCACAGCGCCAGTGAGATGAGTGCTAATGAGTAATTTTAACTTGGTAATTAAAATAATCCTGTAAATCCTAACCCTGCACAGCCTGTTGCAGGTGAAGCTGGCAGGAGCAAGGGATGCTTCTTCTCCTTCCCGGTGAGAAGGATGGCAAGGACCAAGGCTGCATGAGCCTCAGCTGCATCTCCCACTGCATGGCTGCTCCATGCAGAGGGACCTCAGGGAGGGTGGATATGTTGCAAGCCTGGTACGGCAGGAGAGCTGCAGCTCTGGGTTCCTGCAGTTCACACCTTCCCACAAGTCTCTGCAGGCATCTTGCTTGATTTAGCATCCCAGGGCTTCCTGGGGGTGTGCGACAAGCTGGGTGCAGTGTTGAATAAACATCATCTTGTTAATCCTGCCCTCACTCCCCTGCTGTCCTGTGGGCACCCTCATGTGGAGGAGGGTTTAGGCTGGGTCCAGCTTGAGGAGCTGTTTTCTGCCTGGAAAGGTGCTCATGTGTCAAAGTATTCCTGTGAACCAGAGAGCTCCCTGTTGCCTCCACACTACTTGTACCATTTCTTAATTCTTGGTGCATCCCCCCCCATGGGGCTTTGGAGGCCTCCACAGCACTGAGCCCCTCACACATACCCAGGAGGAACTGGGCTGTGCCTTGCTGAGAGGGTGATCCCAGGGGAGAGCTTTTCCCCAGTGTGGCCCATCACAGCACTCCACTCGACACACACCCTGCAGACGTGCTTGGAAGAGCTGCTGGGTGCCCAGGCTGCCCCAGCCCTTCTGGGTGGGGTAGTTTCAAGCACAGTTCACCTGAAACCAGCTGAGCTGCTGTGCTGTGGACAGGACATCAATTACAGGACTTGCTACCCAGCTGCTTGAGTCAGCCCTGTGTGGCTGCATTGCAGCCTGTGTGCTGTGGAAGGGCTGGAGCTGGGCACCCCAGTGCCTGCTGGAGCTGATTTGGGGGTGCTGGAGTTTGGTGCAGCACAGGCAGGGGCAAGGCAGGTTCACATCCTGCCCGTCACCTCCCTGCCCTGCCGCAGGGCAAAGTCTGCCAGCGCCGGGCCGTGCTGGGTGGGGATGGAGGTCAGGCAGGCATTGTGCCTGGGCACCAGGAGGACGCCACGGGAGTCCTTGGCACTGCTCCCCTGCCCTCCAGCCAAGCCATCTGCTCTCCTGGCTGTGAGTGCTGGGAGCTGGCCTGGGGACACAGTGGAGCTGCCGTCTGCCCCTGTGCCCCCGAGGGGCACCGAGCCATGGGGGTGCTGCATGCCAGCACAGCCAGGGGCCAGTCTGCTGGAGCACCGTGCCCTGGGGTGCCAGGGCCTCCTGTGCTGGCTCTGCAGGTGCCCTGCCCCTGCACAGACCTTGCTCTGCCTGTCCTGGGGTGCTGGTGGCTGCTGTTGGAGGAGCATGGGCCCTGTGCTGCTCTGCAGGGCGAGCTGCATGGAGTGGGCAGGGAGGAGTGTGGGCCCTGCAGGGCAGGCTGCACAGAGTGGGCAGGGAGGAGAGTGAGCCCTGTGCACTCTGCAGGGCAGGGAGGAGTGTGGGCCCTGCAGGGCAGGCTGCACAGAGTGGGCAGGGAGGAGCACAGGCCCTGTTCAGGGCAGGCTGCACAGAGTGGGCAGGGCTCCTCACAGCCTGCCTGCCTTTGGGAACCGGCCTGACCAGTTCCCCAGGGCCTTGGCCAGCAGTGCTGACCTCACAGCAGCCTGCCAGCCACATGCAGCCTTATCTCCTGGCCTGGAGCTGCCTGCAAGGCTTGATTGCCTCTGGCCAAAGCACCCTTTGGTGCTCTGCTGCCAGCTCCAGCCTGCTGCCCTGCAGAGGGAACAGGCACAGGAGCTGCCCCAGCCCTGGGCAGGCTGGGCAAGGAGAAACATTCAGACACCAGATGTGTTCTGGATGCACAGGGCACATCGGGTCTTGTCCCATAGAGCCCTCCCCATGGGGCAGCCCTTCTTCTTCCCATTCAAGACCCATCCCCAAGTGCCCTGAAAGGTTTCATAGCCCAGCACTCCCCTGGCAGAAATGCCCTCCAAGCTCTGCTGCTCCCCAGGGACATGCCACATGATCCCACAGTGGAAGGGGGCAATGAGCAGAACAGAGGATGTCTCTCCTGCTTGCAGAAGGTTTATTAGGGCCAGGATTAAACCAGGAGCAACCCAGTGTTTGCAGTGCCTGGGCTCATGCTGGGCTGGGGCCCAGTGGGGCCAGTGTCCCAGGAGCAAATACAGGGGTTTTGCTGCCAGTACTTTTAGTGACTCGTTCCTTTCTTTGTCTTTTTGCAAGTTGATGCATCAAAGCAGACACAGTTTGTGTGATCTGACATGAGTAGAATGAGTTGCAGGTGAAGCCTCTGAGAGCAGCTTATGGGTACAGGCTGCAGTGCTGTGTGTGATGTACATGTGCAGGAAAAGCATTAGTGCTCTTCTAGTAAAAAACCAAACGGTTTTTTTTTCTATAACTGGTTTAATTTTGAAGATAATTTTAAACTCAATAAACTGTTCTCAGGGGAGGTGTTTAGGGCTATGAAAAGGATCAGTTGTGGAAGCAGATATATATACTCTGAGATGCATTCCTCATTCACAGGCTCTGTACATAAATAGAGGCTGTGCTCAATGCTGTGGTGGTCTGGTGGTCTCTGCCTGTGCAGCCACCCACCAGCAGTGGGGTCTGAAGTTCCCTATCCCATTCCCTGGCCCCACAGCCACAGAGGGACTCTTAGCCCTTCTTCAGGCTGCTGCTGTGGGCCTGGCCTGCTCACCAACCACAGGCACTTTGAGTGTGGCTCATGTGCATCCTGCAGCTGAGGTCAGCAGGGAGTTCTCTCTTGTTCCTGCCTTGCACTCCTCAGGGCTTGTGCTGAGGGGTGTGCAGGTGGCTGCCAGCACTGCTCACCTTGGCAGGGCTTGGGTTAAACTTTGTCAGGTGTGACGGTGGCAGTGCCCCAGGAGGGTGGCACTGCTGCTGCCCTCGCTGCCTGGCCATGCTCAGAGAAGGCCTTGTGCTCTCTGCCCCTCCTCAGAGCCCTGTTTGACTATGACCGGACCAGGGACAGCTGCTTGCCCAGCCAGGGGCTCAGCTTCTCCTACGGGGACATCCTGCACGTCATCAACGCCTCGGATGACGAGTGGTGGCAGGCCAGGCTGGTCACAGCCCACGGCGAGAGCGAGCAGATCGGGGTCATCCCCAGCAAGAAGAGGTGAGTGTCCCTCAGCAGAGCTGTCACACTTGGTGAGCCCAGGATTTCCCTGAGGTCTGCAAACCCTGCAGCCCCCAGGGCCCTGCTCAGGCTGGGGTCTCCCTGTGGTCCCAGTGCACCTGCCCCTGTGCAGCCTGCAGGGCAGCTGGGTTGCAAGCTGGGGCTGTGTGCAGGTCTCCCTAGACAGGTTCTCCAAAGGTGGGGAGACTCCAGGTGAGGAGGGGAGTGGTCAGCCCCCTCTGTGGTCCCTGTGGGCATGGGGAGTTGGTGTTAGCCAGTCTGGGTCTCTGTGAGAGCAGAGGCACAGCAGCAAGGGCTGCTCCTTGTGTCCTCTGTCAGTCTGCCCAGCTCTGTAGCCAGGTCCCACTGTCAGGTGGGAAGTCACAGAGAGCAGAGGAGCTGGCTGCTGCTGCTGCCTTCAGGTCTGCAAAGCCAGCCTTGAGTCTGTCCCTATCCCTGTTGAGAAGGCTGGCTTGGCTCCTCCTGCTGCTGCCCAGACCCTGGGCAGGCAGCTCCACATCTGCCCCTCCCTTGGAAGGAGCTTCCATTTGCCAATGGAGCCACCACCCAAGGGTGCCTTTGGCTGGAGCCACGTGGGCAGCGTGGAGGGCACATGGATGGGACTAGCAGCTCTTTCTCTCCTGATCAGGGTGGAAAAGAAGGAGAGAGCACGGTTGAAAACAGTGAAGTTCCACGCCAGGACTGGCATGATTGAGTCCAACAGGGTAAGTGCTGATCTGGGGCTCAGTGGGGCACCTGGAACTGGTAACTAGTGAGGGCAGGATGAGTCCCAGCAGCAAAAGCTCCTCATGGGGCAGCTCAAACCAATCCCAAGGCAAAGAGCTGTGTGACTGGACCTGCCCCAGGCCCACATCTGCTTGGCACAAAGCCTCTGTGAATATGCAGTGATTGAGCAGAGGAGCCCAGGATGGTGTGAAAGCACTGGGAAGGACCCATGATTGGAGTGATGGGGTGGCAGAGCTCATGGCTTGGAGCTGCCTGCAGGCAGCTGCCCTCACACCTCACAAGCAGTGCCTAACAGGCCAACAAGAGAGGAAGAACAGCCTGGCTACCCCTGCAGAGCTACTGACTGCCCCATCAGCTTCTCAGCATCCCTACCACACGTTTTTCTCCATGCTTAATTTTTTTTCCTGCATTACAGTTCTCACGTAATCTCCATGATTTCATTTGAGGGTGACTGCCCTGCTCCTCATTGTCTCTCCATTTTAATTTCCCCCACATGTGTTAAACACCATTGTTTTTTCTGTCCTCCTCCCATCTCCGTGTTCTTCAGTCGATCAAAACGAAACGTAAAAAGAGTTTCCGCCTCTCTCGAAAGTTCCCATTTTACAAGAGCAAAGAGAACCTGGCCCAGGAGAGCAGCGGACAGGAACGTAAGTAGCAGCTGGCCAGAGAGGGGCAAGCCTGCACCCCTCAGCTTCCCTGCCCTGAGGGAAGAGATTCAGCACATTTCCATAGCCAGGGGTCCTGGCACCTGCCTGTATTCAGGTCTGTGCTCCACAGTTGTGCCAGCAGCTAGGGAGAAACTGGAGCTTGAAATGAAAGCAACAGCTGCAGTCTGGCACTCTCTTCCTTTCTCTCATGTTCAATGTCTTCATCTTTTCATCCAACTTTGCACCCACCCAGCTCCCTGCTCTGCCTCCCCCTGCTCTCCCCCCTTTGCTGCAGGCTCTGCTCCATCCCTCTGCCTGCTTCCCTCCCAGTGAGGGGCTGGCTGCCTCCTGCAGAGCTTCTCCTGTCCCTGCCAGGGCTCAGGGCTGGGGAGGTCCCAGCCTCATCTTCCCTAGAAGTGACTCACAGCTGGAGAGCCCTTCCAGTGTGGACACAGGGAAGCCATCACCCTGCTGGCCACCCACAGCTGAGGCTCATCTTTGGTAGTTGGCTGCAGATGTTGGGGGTCCACAGCTCTCACCACCCTGGGGCTCCCAGTAAAGGCAGTGTGTTTATCTTATTGCCCCAAATCCTGGTGTGGGCAGCACTGGAGCTGCTCCCCAAACCCAGCCCCTCCTCTGAGTGCTGAGCTGCGTCCGCTCCTTGGGCAAGCATCCAGCTGGCAGTGCCCACACCTCTGGGAAGGGGCAGTGGACGAGGCAGAGCTGTGTCTGTGCCCCAGTGCCAGCAGAGCAAGCACATCCCCTCCCCTCTGGGGCTGTGGGGCTGTCCTGGCTGTCATACAGAGCCAGGAGTTGCTGCTGGGCTGCTCCAAGGGCTCCC
The DNA here is from genome assembly GCF_037042795.1 of Molothrus aeneus. Classification (NCBI taxonomy): domain Eukaryota; kingdom Metazoa; phylum Chordata; class Aves; order Passeriformes; family Icteridae; genus Molothrus; species Molothrus aeneus. Next base: position 4,656,832 of record NC_089659.1, on the reverse strand, counting down.
TGCATCCCTGTGCTGCCCATGGCAGGCTGGTGCCAGCTTCCAGTGATTTTAGCAGACAGCCCAAGCCTCTGGCTGTGCTGAAGGTTGTCTGTGTGTCTGCCTGTCTCTGGTAGTGCCTGCACATGGCTGGGCTCCAGTGAGATCAGTGCTGAACCTGGGGCTGGCTTTTGGCTGCCCTGCAGTGAGATGACACAGCATGGGGATGGGGCAGGCCCCTCTCTACCTGCCTGTGTCCCAGGCACACAGCCAGCTCCCTCCCTGTGCTCTGCCCTGTCCATCCCAGCTTGCCTGGGGGGGCTCTGCCTCACATTTCCACAGCCTGTGCAAGCACTGGGGTGTGGGGCAGCTGACACACACAGCTGGGGGGAAATGTGTCCTCCTGCCACGTGTCACAGGACTGTGTGCTGTGCTGGGGAGGCACAGAGACACTGTGCCCTCCAGTACACCCCATGAGGAGAAACACTTCAGCCCCTGTGCCAGCAGCTCAGGGCTGCAACTGCTTGCTGCCAGCGATGCTGCTGTGGCTGCCCTGCCCTCCCCAGGCCCAGGGTGGCTCCTGGGGGCTCTTTGGCAGAGAGGGTGAGCTTGGGGGGTGGAGGGGGCCCAGCCAGACAAGGCAAGATGTTGGCAGCGGGCTGAAGATATTTAACCTCACTTGCAGTTGCAGCTCTGGGCCGTTCTGCACTCCTGTCACTAATGCTGGTCTGGCTCTGTCTCCCCCATCCCTCTGACTCCCCTTTTTCCTGCGCTGTCTTCTCTCCCCTTCTCCCCGTTCTTGCTGTCTGTGAAATCAGGACTTCCCTGGGTTAAGTGACGATTATTATGGAGCAAAGAACCTGAGTAAGTTGAATTCTGATGCACATTGTTCCCTCTGTGGCTGGCGGTGCCTGGGGCGTGGCTGGGGCAGCTGTGCTTCCCTGGCTGCAGGGCAGGAGGAGCCCGGGGGCTGCGGGGCTTGAGGTGCCTCTGCTGCACGTGGGATGGGGTGGGGGAGCTTGTGTGGGGGTGTTGGCCATGCCCTGAGTGCCCGCTGCACCTCCTCATCCTCTTCCTCCTGCTCCTGTCTGGGTTGATTGGTGCTTCAGCACTCGGAGCCACTTCCAGTGTGGGTGGGAAGTGGCTATGGTGGGCCTGCTCTGAACAGAGTGGTTGGGTGACAACGTTTTGAGGTGTTCCCACCTTTCTCTGGGTTACCACATGTGCAGAACTTCAGAATAATGAGAGGAGCCCCGTGGGGTGTGAGTTCCCTGCCAAGCTCCACACCCCCAGCCAGTGCAGAGCCTGACTGGGGCAGGCAGCGGCCAGCAAGCCTCTGTGGGGTGGTCGCAGCACTAGGATCAGCCTGAGCAAGCAAAGCCCCAAGCTCTGTCCCATTCTGTCACTGTCTTGTCTCTGTGTGTCCCAGCCCCGTCCCCAGAGGCAGTGGATTCCCTGTCCCCATCCCTGTGCCAGCACAGCCGTGCCCTCCCTGCCCACTGTGTGCATGCTGCACTGCTCCCCTGCCAGCATCCCCTGTGCACTCCACCTTCCCTCGGCCTGGGAAGCCCTCACATGTGCCAGGCAGGCCCTCCTGGCCTCTCTGTCCTCTCCTGGCAGCATCCCCTGCATGTCCCAGCCCAGGGTGAACGATGCCGCCCTTGCCCACGTGGCACAGACTCGTCCCAGTGGGTGCTGGGCTGCAGGTTTTTGGGGAGCCATTGCTGTCCTGCCCTTGGTCACTAGTGCTGGGTGACAGCTGGGTGCCCCTGTGCCTCCTGCCCAGGCTCCTTCTGAAGGGATCTCTCTGGTTGCTTTGCAGAGGGCGTGACATCAAACACCAGTGACAGCGAGAGCAGTTCCAGTAAGTGTGTGTGCACCTGCTCTCCCGCCCGTGTCCGTGTGTCTGTGTGTCCCTGTGTGAGTGTGCATGTCTGGGCACGTCCATCCTGTCTGTCCCAGTGCTGGTTCTGTTTGGAGGCTGGTCCTTCCTGCTGGTGACACTGAGATGCTGCGGCCAGCTCAGCTCCCTCCTCGGGGCCAGGGAGAGCAGGGGCTGGCAGTAGCAATGAGCCTGCCTGCTTCACTGCTCTCTCCTGGCTGCTCCAGGGCAGGGTGGTGGTTCCCAGTCCATGGTGATCCCCCATGCTCAGTACCTGCTACAGGCAGCAATGGCCAGAGGCCAGACCTGTAGCATAGATGGCTCCTGGAGCCCAAGCCTGTACAAGAGTATGGGATCCAGCTGCAACAGATGCTCCCTTTGTCCCCAGAAAGTCCTCTAAATACCTGCAGGGAGGACACAACATCCCAGTGGGCTGGAGCCTGCAGTGGTGGGGGAGGGAAAGAGGAGGCTCGACCCAGAGCTGGGACATGAATAATTAAAGTGGCTCAAGGGCACATAGCTGCATGCCCGTCATGCTTCACATCCGTGGGTGGAGTGAAGGGGACAGCCTGGAGTGTCCCCAGAGCTGTGGGAGGCTGAAGGGGCAGGAGCCAGCTCCTCACAGCTGCAGAGGGGCTGGAGAGCAGCTGCAAGTGCTCACCTCCATCCCCCTGGCTCTGTTGCAGAAGGACAAGAGGACACCATCCTGTCGTACGAGCCAGTGACACGGCAAGAAAGTAAGTCCTGAGCTGAACTGCCCTGTGCCCACTCCAGTGGGGCCACCTGTGTCCCCAGCACAGCCAGGGGGTCCTGTGTGCCCTCCCCTCCTGCCACAGCAGCGGGGCACTGGGTGGATGCAAGAGGAGTCCCATGTGTTACATACAGCAGGGGAGCCAGGCGTGCACTGCCCAGTTTTAATCAGAAAAGATTTGTGTTGTGGTCTGCAAGACCAAGGGAGAGATCCAAAGCTAAAACTGAGCTCAGCTTTAGTCCTTAGCTGAGGACAAGATTATCCCTTCCTGCCTCAGACCAGGTCCCTGCTGCAGAGCAGAGCACCCCCTCCCTGGCCACAGCCTGCAGCCTTTAAGCCTGCTTGATGCTCAAACCCTGCAGACCCTTTTGCAGGCTGAGTAGTCCCAGCCTTGGTGGTCTGTCCTTGCCAGGAGCTGGATCTGACCCTTAGGCTCCATCACTCCCCCAGCTCCCTGGCATCCTCGCCCAGCTGTCCTGTTGCCTGGCTCCTGCCCAAGCAAGGGAGCAGTTTTGCTGATCACAACACTGGAGACCTGCAGAACCTTCCCTGGGGCCATGCAGATGGTTTGGGTCAGATGGGAAGGACATGTTGACCATGACCAGGAGGAGATAAAGTCGCACAGAGGAGGCACCTTTGGGTGCCCATGTGAGCCAGCAGGGAGAGGGCACCCACTGCCAGCAGGGAGAGGGCAGGTCCATGCCAAGAGTGGCAGTGGGGTCAGCTCTGCAGCACAGGTGGGGCTCAGGTTGTGGCTCTCCTTTGCAGTTCACTATGCCAGGCCAGTGATCATCCTGGGCCCAACCAAGGACAGAATTAACGACGACCTCATCTCTGAATTCCCTCACAAGTTTGGTTCCTGCGTGCCCCGTAAGTCCCAGCTCAGGGCCCTTGCTGGAGGGAGGGACAGGGGTGGCTCTGCTCCTTGCAGGGTCCTGCCCATGGCGTGGGGAGGGGGCTGGGAGCAGGGGTGGGTTTGTCCCTGCTGGTTTGTGGTGTCACTCTGGGTTCACTCTTGGTTCCCACTCTCTCCAGACACCACCAGGCCTCGGCGTGAGAACGAAGTGGACGGCCAGGATTACCACTTTGTGGTGTCCCGGGAGCAGATGGAGAAAGACATCCAGGACAACAAGTTCATAGAGGCTGGGCAGTTCAATGACAATCTCTATGGCACCAGCATCCAGTCTGTGCGGGCGGTGGCAGAGCGGGTGAGTGCCAGGTGCCATTCCTGGCACTGGGATGCATTCAGCAGCTCCCCTCCTTCCCCCCCCGGTGTTAATCAAGGGCTGTAACCACATTAAGCAAGCACAGCACGATCCTCTCCTCCCTCCAGAGTCCTGCCAAGCCATGTGGCTGCTTTTCTCAGTTGTGTCACTCTGCCTCGGCTTGGTACCTCTGTCATCCAAACTCCACCCAAAAGCCTGGCACTGCTGGCCCAGCCTTGTGCTCAGGAGCTCACAGGATGGAGATACCTGGGTGCCCTCAAAGCAGCAACATTCCTCTGGAGGAGTCCTGGAGCTACCCAGGGCTTGTAAATAGTTTCACATGTCCAGACAAAGGCTCAGTCCCTTTGCCTTGTTGCTGTCCTGCCCTGAGCAAGCAGGAAAGTGAGGCCATTGGGAGCTGCCTTGTGTCTCAGGAGTGGGGTTCGTTTCTGCGGCTCCTCCCTTTTCAAGCACATCTGTATGAGCAAGCTGTTTCCCACACAGAGTAGAGTGTGTGGGTAGGTCTGATCCTGCTTGTCTCCTTTCCAGGGGAAGCACTGCATCCTGGATGTGTCTGGCAATGCTATCAAGAGGTTGCGACAAGCACAACTTTATCCCATTGCCATTTTCATCAAACCTAAATCCATTGAAGCCCTCATGTAAGTGCAGCACCGTGTTCTGTGCCTCTCCAGCTGCCTGTCCTGCTGCTCCTGGCCCTGGGTAGAGCAGGCTGGAAAGAATGGGAGAGCTGAGCTTGCAACTCTTCTGAGCAGCAGCAGCAGAGGGTATTATCTGTGGGGAGAGTCAACAGCTTGAGAGTGACCCTGAGATCAGAAGAAATTCTGCTGGCACCAAGGGGCCTGGGAAAACCCTTCTCAAGTCAGAAGGGGTCAAATTGGTTATTTCTATGTTTTATGGAGATGCGAAACCCTAGGCAAGCAGCAGTCTCACAAGTTTAAGGGATTGTCTGAGTTTGAATTCCCTGCCATGCTGTGGTGCAGGGGCTGGGGTAGGTGGCAGTGGGAGGAACTGATGGAAGTTGAGATGAAGGGCCAAGGCAGCCTGGGGTCTGTGGGGATGGGAGCTGCCTTTGGGAGCTGGGTCCTGCCCAGCTTCCATTCCTGTGAGCAGAGGATTCCCAGGCACCCTGGCTCCGTGGGCTATTTTTGCTTCTGTTCATTGCTAAGAAAAAGAGCTGAAAAGTTTCTTCTTTTTTGTGTGTGTCAGGGAGATGAACCGGAGACAAACATATGAACAGGCCAACAAGGTCTTTGACAAAGCCATGAAACTTGAGCAAGAGTTTGGAGAATATTTTACAGGTGAGTGTCCTGAGCAGGGTTGTATCTGATTTACTTCATTTTTCCATCCAGCAGCTGTGACCTCCCTACCAGCACTGTCCTACTGCAGGGTCATGGGAAAACATCCAGCTTCATCAAAGCAAGAAAGAAATGGCACTTTGCCAGGAGGGCTCTGCAAGGGGACTGCTCCAAGATCAGTGGATAGGAGTAAACCAGTCATAGAGGAGGAGACAAGTTGTCAGGCAGGATTTTCTGAGTTTGTGAAAGCTTATCACCAACCTCAACAATAATAAAAATCGAAAAATCCCCGAGCAGGGGAAGCACAGGGTTTCAGAGTGCTACAAGTCTACAGGAAGTAAACTCCCTGCATGGGAGAAAAATGGAGCATTTTCTAAAAGAGAAAAGAGAAGTCTTTAAAGAGGAAAGATTAAAAATTAGTGACCTAAATGGTGGAGACAGTCCTGGGTTATTACAAAACATCTACCAAAAAAGACTGGAAGTTTGGCTTGCTTCCTAAGTAGTCTTTGCTCAAGAGCCAGTCAGGGGTTGCTGACACTTTGTGCCTGCTGAGATGAACTGCTCATGACACAGGCATCCTTGTGCATTAAGGAACTAATGTTTGTAACATGATTAATTCTGGAAAACCACAGGCAGGTGAAGAGGCAGAGGAACTGGTCTTCCATCCTTTTTCCAGTGCAATAGCTGTTTCTTCTGAAGTTGAGGAATGATAATGTTGCCAAACTGTGCATTACCTGCCTAACAGCTACTGGGAAAACCCCCAAGCAGGATGTTTCCCAAAAATTGATTTCAGCTGGGCAAATACTGGGGTACAAACACAGTGAGCTTTCCCCAGACCTGTCCTGGGCTCCAGAGCTGCTGGCTGTTTTTCCAGGAAAACATGACACAGCTTTGCAGGCCCTCAACATGCCACTATGCACTTGGAGGGCAAGTTTGATGTTGACCTGTGAAAAAGGAATGTTGTTGGCCGAAATGTGTTGAAAGAACTGGGTAATGGGCAGAGGGATGGTCACTGCCTCAGGTTCTGTGCCAGGAACTTAGAATGAGGGAGCAGAGATGCTGGAGGATGGTCCTGGCTGGCTTACAGAAGCAGGCTGGATTACCAGAAAGCTTTGGCCCCTCTTGAACATCTTGCTGTGATGTAGCAGCACTGGGGAGCGCAGGATGGGGCAGGGGCTGCTGTGTTCCCACCCTGCAGCACAGGAGGCAAACAGGAGGAGCCCTCAGCAGGCAGCCAGAGGGAAAACCAGAGGGAAGGGATGAAGCTGGCACCTCGGGGGTGGTTCCTGATGCACCCCATGAGCTGCCCCAGCCCTGCCTTCCCTGCTCTGGTCAGTGCAGCCCCGGTGCCTGACACAGCGTGCAAAGCTGATTAGCAGCCTGGTGTGGAGAGCCCAGCCAGCCCTGCACACAGCCAGGAGCTCTGCCAGCTGGGATCAGCACTGCCTAATCCCCACCGAGGTGCTGCTTTAACCCTCTGTGTCACTGGGCCCCGGGCAGCTCCCCTGACACCGCCTGGCTCAGTCCCTGCAGGCTGTGCCCTCTGGGGCTGCAGGAGGGCTCTCCAGAACTCAGGGCAGTGCTGCCTGGGGCTCAGGGTCTTGCTTGTTCTCTCCTCTTCCAGCCATCGTACAAGGAGACTCTCTTGAAGAAATTTACAGCAAAATCAAACAGATCATTGAGGACCAGTCCGGGCACTACATCTGGGTCCCGTCCCCAGAGAAACTCTGAAGATGTCTCCCTCCTGCTTCCCTGTGAGCAGAAGATCTCTGAAGTCCCACCCATCCGAGCCCTCTGCCCTGAGGGGGAGGGATATGAAAACTATTCCTGCTCCCTTTTTTAGATCGTCGCAAAATTGAGTTTTCTAGTCCTGTTTCTTTTGTTGGGATGAACTCATATCATTCATCACGTGACTGTTCCCACCATTCCTGCATGGACCTTCCCACTGCTCCAGTAGAGACAGACAAGAACCCATTCAAGGTCGTTTTTTTTTATTATTATTATTATTATTATTATTATTATATTATTATTATTATTATTATTATTAACTAAACAAAGAATCAAGATGGGAGGAGGCAGCTAAGGACTAATGTAAGAAGACAAGTGAAACAATGGGCTCTGAACACATGAGCTGGTATCAGAGCTCCAGGGGCATTTTTCCAAGTGTGACCGTCTAGCAGCTCTGAACAGTGCGACAGATGGGGCAGCAGAAAGCATTTTATTTATCTGTATATGTAATTTATATATAATATAGAGGAGAGATATTATATATATATTATATATATATATATGTATGTGGACTAGGAAATCTGAGGGACCTCTCTGGAAAGGTGTTGTATTATTGCAAGGTTCTCTCAGTTCCTCTGTCCCGAGCACTCGGCGTAGGGAGTCTGCTTGGGCAGGAAGAGCTCAAAACGGTACCAGGTGCTTTGGAAACTTCTCCCGTCCAGGCCAGTTCCCTGCAGCCCCCCTGGGTCTGAGACAGGCCAGAGACTGGTACTGCCTGTGCAGGAGGGACCAGAGCAAGGAGCAGCAGCTGCCCTGCGAGAGGCTGGGAGACAGAGACTGAGCAGGAGGCTGCGGAGCAAGAGAATGGATGATGCTACATATTAAATTGCACATTGTTTTACACATCACCTTATGTGTTTGCATGAGAGGTTTCCTTTTGGTTCTATTTTTTTAAGCTGATTTTAAACCAAAACCATATTGTGTTGTTGTGTTGGCTTTTTTAATTATTATTATAATTATTATTATTATTATGCCATTTTTTCTCTTGTCAATGATGAACTGAATGGGTATAAAATCCAGTTTTTTAACTTATTTTTTAAGCTGGCTCAATTGTAAATAGAATCTAGATCTGTGGTGTTTAGTTAAGAAATACTTTACTGGCCACATGGAACAAATGTACTCACTGTCCTGTGTTGCTGTGAAAAACCTGGGATGTTGGACTGGCCCTGCACCTGTGGGTGCAGGTGGAATGACCCATTCTGGCTTGTGGCAGCACACTGGCATTCCCTTCTGCATTAGCCACTGGCAGGAAAAGCCCCCAGCTGTGCCTTGGATGGACACTCCCATTTTCCAGATCAGTGACAGAATTAAACCCTTCTCTGTTCCCGGCCCTGCTGTGTGCAGGGGCCAGGGCTGGCTCTCCTGGGAGGGACCCTCCCTCCAGCAGAGGTGGCTGCATGGCCACCTTGCCTGGCTCTGGCCCTGACATTCTGTGTGAATCTGTGGCTGGAGCTGGGTTCTGCTGCCGCCCCCAGGCCACCCCAAAGCCCTGAAGAGGTGCCCCAGCTGGCAGCTGAGGGCAGGGGCTGCAGAGCTGCCCCATGCCCTGGGCACTGGCATTTTTCAGGAGAGGCATGGAGACACTTGGCCCTAAGCTGAGACATGTCTGTCTTTGAGGACACTTTGGCTTCTGTGCTTGAGTGGGGCTCCAGACCCTTGTGTGGAGCTGGGGACACTCTTGTGGCCTTTGAGGAGTGTGTGCTGGGTACTCAGAGCCCAGGTCCCAGTGCTCCCACCTTACCAAGAGCTGGTGGATGCTGTTCCTCACACAGTGCCACCCCACAGCACAGGAGGTCGCTGTCCAAGCACGCCCAGGTAAGTCTCCTCCTGCCTCTGTTTGGCAGGGACGAGCTGTGCTCCCTGTCCCCGAGGTGATGGCTCTGTGTGTGTCAGTCAGTGACGCTGTCCCTGTGCTGCCTGGGGAGCAGCCTCCTTTGCCCACCCTGCATCCCAAGGAGCCCTGCAGGGACCAAGCAGCTTCTGGGGCCAGGACAGGGCTCTGCAGGAGCCCCAGCTGTGAGCACAGTGGAGGCAGGAGGATTCTGCTGCCGCTGGGACCGACCCTAAAGGAGCACACAGAACTTTGGCAATGGGTTCCTGCCGGGCACACAGCCCCTGCCCCGCTGGTCCTGCTCCAGCTGCTATAAATGTCGGTCCCTGAAGAAGTGGAGTAAGTGAAACAAAAGTCCTTAAGGTGCTAGTCACACATTCCTATCTTTTTTTTTGTCTTTTTTTTCTTTTTTTTCTGTTTTTTCCTAATAGCCTGTCTCCCTCTCTCGAGTCACGTGGAGAAAAGATGATGTACTCCATGGCATAGCTGACAGTACTGAATCAATCATGACAACAGTAGTTGGTTAACAGTGTTTCTTCCGAGGAGACATATATTTTTAATAAACAGAGAGTTGCAAAGAACTCTTGTCTTTGAGACCTTCTTGTAGAGTCCTTCATTGTGTACCAGATCTGGGGTTTTTTTGGTGCTGGTGTTAGCAACTCTTGATATGGTTTCTCTATGGCAAACTGACATAGACACTGTTGACACTGGTTTAGGGGGGGGGAAATAGCCTTTTTTAGTATAAAAGGTGATGTCTGAGAACTTGCCTAGTGGAAAAAGGAAACCTAAAAAAAAAAGAATATAGAAAGGAAGTGGGCTTATTTAGAGCTGCAACTCAGCCACTGAAAAGTGCTTTTGGTTGAGTTGTTTTAACCCGGGTTAAGTCTGGCCCGATGACACAACACCATAATCTATTCTGGATCATGGCTTGAATTCTGGGGGGGTTGCTTTACAAATAATAGGGTCCATAGGCTCCTATGTAATTGTTCTTGTATTGGATATAAGGACAACAAAGTAAATACATAGTCCAGCTAATGTAGAACTTCTTTTTAGTTTTAACATGCTGTTTAAATATCAGAGAGGAGAAAAGTTGTAAAGACAACTGGTATAATTTTTAGTACCTTCAAATGCAAAGAAAAGGAGTGTTCACTGAGAGACAAATGTGGTTGAAGGAGTGTCACAGTACTCTTGTGCCTGAATCTGCTTTGTCATTTAGCTGAGCTGAAGGAAGGGTGAAGGGGTTTGGTTTTTAAATACTAAATTTTTTACTTTCAAACTGCACAGAAGGGAAGCAAATTGTGATTTCAGGAGAAAAAGGATATTGTACCCACTGAGCATGGGCATACAGTTTGCTGACTGTTGGGTTTGTGAAGCTCACTGGACAAATTCAAAATCATTTAGAAACTCCTTTAACTGATCAGATCAACAGCCTGGTGGTGGTGGTTGTCCACAAAACACCAGAAGATTTAGCAGTTGCTAAGCAGACCTGATGCTAGAATTACCACTCTCAAAAATCAAAATTTGCTTGCCTGCTGACAGATTTGGAGTCAGGGAAGAAGCAGCACAGAAATATTGTCTGTTGCTGCTGTGCCCAGCCCGTGTGGGGCTGCAGACACCCCCCCTGTGGCCTGTCCTGAGCTCCTGTGTCACCTCATCTGCTGTGACAGCAAAACATTCAGGCTCCAGGGGGGAGAGGAACACGGGGTTACCTTCTCACATAAACCCTGTCACTCCTGTAAGGCAGAACAAGCTCTGGAAGAGAAACACCATGAGAAGAGAAAGAGGGTGGCTTGGAGAAGGAACTGGCTCTGTTAAAGCTGTAACCACCCATTTTCCTGGCTAAGGATAAGTTGCAAAATCCTGGCCCAGAAAATAGCAGAGCATTGTCCTGAAAATGGTCCTGTCCAGTTGTGAAATGTAGGAGGTGGTTCCTTTCTCTCCTAAGATGTCCTGCTAAAGCTGCCTGCAACAGGCATGAAACTAATCTGCCCTAAGACACTTCTAGAAAATTAGACTGTAAGCTGCTTGTGCTCTAGAGAAACATGTCTGTGCTTCTGTCTGCAGCTCTGGGTAATTAGCTGTCTTAGCTAAGCAGGAGAGCACAGGTTGTGCTGTGAGGCTACCTGAAGAGGGGCTTTAAAGGAATGTAATTATAATTTTCTCAACATTTTTTCTCCATTGATGGAGCTGTCTTAGATACGCCTGTGGTTGCTAATGATGCTTGGCAGCACAATCTTCAAGAACTGCTGTTCTCTGCTTTCCTCAGGCTGTCACAGCAGGATTCATGGCACTGTAGCATCTGCTGTGAAGCAGGTAAACTTATCATCTTGTCAAAGGTGTCTCTTTCCTTCAAGAATCCATGGGTACACCTTGACCTTCAGTGTTTATTTATATCCCTTGCCTCCAAAATGAGGGTTCATTTGTTTACCCTTAGGGTTTTTAACCCTAAGGAAAACATTGCACATTGTTAGAGTCAATCAGTGCAGCATCTCTGAATGGTACCAGCACGTGGGAGCACCTATGGGGCCTGCAATACCTGCTTGGGGCCTTGGGGCCACACCTGACTCAGCACGGGGGTGACTGTGGGATTTCCTCCCCTAGTTACAGTTGACAAAATCTCCTGCCCAATCCTCTAATGAGCTTCAGCCCTCTTCCAGTTACCTTCATTTCTGATTACTGTGACCACTTCTGAGTGGCCAGGCCAGGCCCTCTTCCTTCCCTGCCTCTCCCAGATGCTCAGTGCAGCCCCAGCAGTGGGAGCAAAGCTCTTCCCCCCGTGTCTGCTGGGAGGTGCCCCCTCAGTACAGAGCTGTGGAGAAGCCCTGCTCCTGCTGCAGGTGCTCTGGGTGAGAGGTGGTAGAAGGGCTCCAGGGCCCAGCAGCTGAGCTGGGCTCCTCTCTGCCCTGCCCCATTCCCAGATCTTCTCAGCAAGGACGTTGTTCCCAGGGCAGGCTCCCTGCCCCATCAATCCCAGGTGTTGGTTTGGACTCACCCAATTCACACTGCAATTCCCTCGTGCCTCTGCACTGCTGCTCCTCCCCAAATGGTTAAGAAGTCAAATTAGAGGGGGGAAAGGAGCATAAAATACTGGCTGGGGAAAAGGGAGGGAAGTTTGTGACCTCCTGCCCTGGAGGATCCATCTGTGTTCTCAGAGGCAGGGAGGGCTCTGCAGTACAGAGCCAGTGTCCAGCACACCCTGGAGCTTCCACAGTGATGTGAAAATAGGAAAGTACAGCTGCAATGCCACCCTCTGGAGCCATCTGTGCACATCCAGGGATGAGCACACATCTCTGAGCTGAAAGAAAACAGAGATCAATGAAAAGGTAAGAATGGGGGAGGAATGAACAGCTCCATTGGTTTTTTTTTACAGGTCAGCTGTTGCTGTTTTAGAAAACATTTATAAACCACAGTCACCCTCAATGGGGTACTGAACTGTAAAGCAGCCTTTAGCCTGGTAAAATAACCTGGACCAGCCTGCATCTGGACCAGAAAACACCTGCAAAAGTGTGATTGCACAAAAACAGCCTACTGGGAACAGCCACTGGAAATGCAGCTAATTACAGTCTGATTCAACTAGGAGAGGAATTCTTGCCCTACTTAAACCCTTTGGTAAATACTAAGCCTGGAATAAAATGTACTGTGTAAAAATGTGCAGGAATAGATGAGTACTAGCAGCAGAGTCTGAAACGTATCTGATCCGGGCTCTTCAGGGCTGAGTGTAGCATAAAAGAAATCAGAGTATCTGCAAGGAAAAAATTCAAATCATTCTGGCTGTAGGCAAACCCACATTTAGTGTTTGCTGCCTTCTATGGCTGTATATAATTACCTCCTTGCACTTGCTGGGCAAACATGACCTTTCTCACCAGGTACAGTGTGACACCTTTACCTGTTTATGTGTGTGCAAGTCAGAACTGAGCAGTAATTACAGGCAGCCCAGCAGGCTCCCAAGGAGATTCTGCAGGCAGGATGGAAACCTTTGAGTTTGTGGCATCATTTAGAGTCCCCCAGTGTTGTAATGCAGCATGGATCTCCTAAAACTCTGACTCCAGAAGAATTTTCTGTTTGAGACCTGGATTTTTACAGATTTAAAGGTATTTCTTAGTTAAACAGGCAGCACATTGTGCATTAGAGATCTGAAAGCAGTGTCTCAGAGACCCAAACTAGGTCTGGTGAACTGATTTCAGCTCACCATGAAATGGAGAATTGACATTAAACAGATCCATGCTCCTGTTAAGGAGCTCCCCTGTGTGACCCTTCAGATGCCATTCCTGGGGTCCCAGTGTCATCACCCAGACTGGGACCAGAGCCCCTTTTCAGTGGCAGCTGCAGTGACCCAGTGGGTCCCCACCCAGCTCCCTGCACACCCCACACTCACACACAGAGGATTCCCCACTGGCTCAACCCCAGCTTCCCCACAGCCACGTCCCAGATGTGCTCAGACTTGCTGAGCACCTGCCTGGCCCAGGGTTCAGGAGCCCTCCCAGCACTGCCAGGGAGAGCTGCAGCTTCTGCCCTGAGCTCAGCACTTCTGGTTTTTCTATTCCAAGGGACTGTGAAACCAGTAAACAGCTCTGAATTCTTGTCCCCACTAAAATGGACTGGAAACTAAACAATCTGATAAATATTTATGCTGCAAGGCAGCTATGACAACCAGAGGAGATGGAAGACTTTTTAAAGACTTTCATTGTGCTCATTGCCATTTGCTACTAAAACCAGATATTTAAACCAACCTGTTACACAACAGCAGAGGCATCTCATGTAAAACTTAAATATTTATTTCTAACTGTTAAATAGCTCCAGAGAATGATAATTATTCCCAAGAGGAAAACAATTACATTTATTGAATAAACACTTCCTAAAAAGTACATAACTTCTTTGCCAACAAGAAGGAGATCCTGGTTTCTTTCCCACTGCTCCCATGGCCCTGTGCCTTCACAGAGCTAACAGCCTCTCATTCAGCAGAACACTTCCAAGAGAGACTGATTTCCTTTTTTTGTAGTTGTGGCTGTCATTATTCTTCATTTGGAATAAATCCTTTTGCTCTGTCCAGCTTGTCCAGAACTTCACTATAAAGGCCAACCATCTGGAGAATATGAGCAGCACAGTTGTCAACAAGGATGGATAAAAATGTATCATTTAACCAAGTGTATAATTTAACTAAATGTATCATTTAACACAGAACAGAACTAAGGGAAGAGGTGGGAGACTACCACCAGCTTCTAGACCTGAAATTTCAAATTGATGTAAAGCTTTTTGGCACAGGTTTAAATACAGTGGTTTAGAAAAAAAAAAAGATCAGTGCAACCTAACAAAAGTGGTTTTATTTACAGTCATAAAGCATAGTTTATATGTGAGTCTTATACCAGCACATAAACCTATTCACCAAATAACAGATGTTGGGAACTGATGTTGAGGATGGGGAAGATTCTTATTGTCAGCTCTCATTGCTTTAACTGATGCATTTTAAATGGTGTAAGAGTTACAGCCAAGCCCTTGATTGCTCAGCTTGCACACAAGAGAATGAATGGTGACACCAGCCAGGCTGCACTGGGTTGCAAACTAGACAGGAGCAGCAGCCAAAAGGTGTAGGAAGAGGCTTATTTGTGACAGAGTAAGAAAAGTGTCATTGCAAAGTGTCACCTACACTTTGTAGGTGCTAGGCTGGAAATTTCTCCCTCATAGGAAGTGGGTAAGCTACACCTGAGGAGATGAGCTTTAGTGATTTTCTTCACACCATTTTAAACCCTATTTATAAAACATGAGATTACACTAGAAACCAAGCCTGAAAGTATATAACAGCTGATTTAACTAAACTGGTACAGCACCTTGACTTTAGTTAAAGCAGGCAAAGGTACAAAGTTCTCCCATGGCCACAAACAGTCAGAATTTATTTCCAGTCACCCATTTCCATAATCCTTCCAGTAAAAGAATGCTACATTATTCTCTCTATTGTCTATCAAAACTTTTCTGGCCTCACTTTGAAAAAATCTTTTAGCACCAGGCTCCCCCAGAATATTTAGATACCATGATTCTCCTGAAACTCTAAAGATCATCAGCAGTGGTTTCTTCACCCAGATCCACATCTCAAATTCAGGCCAGCCAGCCAATCCCATATCCTCAAATCCCCCTGTGAACACTCACATGGCCTTCATAGGTCTTCTTCAGAGAGTCTAAGTGATTGAGGAACCGCATTCCCAATCCACACCACTGCTCAGCTTCCTTGTATTTACCAACAGTGTACTGAAATATTCCTGTATTCCAGGCTCTTGTCATCAACCAAAGGATCTCCATCTCTGGGTAAGCATCCTGAGGTAGCAAACAAGCAGCAGCACCTCATCAGAAAATAGAATCTTCACTTCAAAACTGACAAGTCAAAGAGTGTGCTAGAGTTTAATTTTAGAGTAAGAAAACAGTTGGGTTCTTTCCTCCTAAGCAAGAGAGAAAAAGCCCTTACAAAATCCAAGGAAATTTGTAATGCAGTCCTAAATATCCAAGAGACTTTTCTACACCTTCAGTGTATCTTTTACTGAAGAAGGCTTAGCAGCTCCACATATAACACTATGTAATGTTCATTTTACTAATTGTTCTCAGTCTAATGAGAATTTTTTTCATGCTCAGGATCATGTCCCAGTCTCTTGGTTTCCTGTTCAACTTACTGTGCTGCTGACTACACTCAGAGCATCCTCAAAGTAGTCCCACACCTCCTGCAGCACACAGGTATCCAAGTCTGTCAATCCAGTTGGCAAAGAGATGTTAATCAAACTGTGTAAGCATTTGCTGAGGATTGAAAGAGAGAAAAAGAGGAAATATTAAATACCATGTGCACAAACAGTTTTTAGTATGAGGAGTACACTGAGTTATGTCTCTGTGATTGTCAGACATGTCTACCTTGGTGCTTCACACACTCATATTCTTGTAGCAGAAACATGCATTTTTGTACCATCAGATCTTATTCATACAAACTATTCATACAGAGTCAAGAGCAATTATACTTAATTCTTTTCATTGCTGGTCTCTACAATAACACAGAAGGAAAATCACAGTATTACCTAGGGTGCTACACATAACAGCAAGAACAAAGTACCCTTGCTAACTTCCCCAGCAAGAGCTACATAGGCAGCATCCTCAGAAAACCAGTAACAAATACAGGGTTCTGAAAACAGCTCTGTCTTTCTGAGGGTGAAGTGAGAAAGGCAATATCAACAGTTGCCTTTGCCAAGTGCTTACTTCAAGGAACGTGGAAAGGATAAGTAACACATAAATATGCTAAATAAATCACATATGTACTATGTGGCATCACTACCTTACAACTCATAGCTTTCTTCTCAACCCTTAATTTCTCCTCTTTGTCTTTGAAATACCCAGCAGAGTAACATTTGAAATGAACACCTTCCTCACAAGAAACAATCAGATACCACTTCTGGAAAATTTTCATTTTCCTTCCGCAATAGATGAATTTATTGGAAACAAGACTATGCCAGAAAATATGCCAAGTAAACAAACTGCAGGTAAAACATCTGTTAGGCAGTCATCATTCAGAGTTACACTGGCTGGCCAGCAAGAAGTGGAACCTTGCATATAAAGTAAAATCCACTTTTTTTCAAATTGCAGGCTTTATTCCCAGTCAGCATTTCCAGTCACAGGCTCATGGCAAAGCTATGTGATAACACTAACCTAAATTTCACAGCATCAATGACAGCCTGCTTTCTGTGAAGGTTTAGTGCACTCTTGAGAGCTTTCTTACACAGTGCAGGATACCGAGCTGGAGGCTCCATTGCTAATGCTTCAAAGTAAAAGAAAATAGAGAAGAATTAAAGATAAATTACTGAAGTCAACTTCAATCTCTTAGGTTACTAAAATAAATTGCAGCATGTTGCCAGATCCCTTGTGAAAAACAACTGAAAGAGATCTGCTTAATGGGCTGGTCACCAGCTGGTGCTTCTCTCCCTCTTTCTTACTCAGCACATCATCAATGAGGACAACAAGGCAGAAGCACAGGAAGCTTCATAATTCTCTGGTGTTTACCTCCAATGCAGTAATACAAAAAAATCGGGTGAGGGACACTGTCTAAAGAGTTTTGTTTGTCTCCTTGAACACAAAAATCCAGATGGAAACCTTATGCAGGAGCAGGATTTGAGAATGGTGTCTCCAGGCACTGGAGTGTTCTCCCTCAAGGCAAGGAGAACAGAAGGTGTTTATGCAATCCTACAGGACACCTCCAAAGACTTGCCATGGTAGTTCTAAATGCTCCTCATCTTTCTTGGATCCTGCTCTAGATTCTCAAGCACATTTTTGTGACTAGGACTTTGTAATGAAAATATGGCACAGTGTAGAGAAGTGCTATTTACAAATTGACTATAAAAACTTTAGAGTTGAAACTTAACTTTATCTTAGTGGCTTAAATATACTCAAAGTATCTCTCCAAAGTCCACAGCCCAAAACTTCTGCACTGGGGCATGAATCAGTGAGGGCCATTCTCTGGCCTTTGCCAGTTTGGAGCATGTAAAAGTTCATCTGAAAACCCTTTCACAAGCTGTATGAGTGTCTCAGGGTCTAGAAATGGAAAGATATCACAATTTTCTGGTTCATCATCCATGTCATCTGTCATTTCAAAACACAGCTCTCCTAACCTTGCTGAGATCCTAAGCATCCTTGCTTCAGGACAAAATATATATGGTTAGACCCATTTTTACAACACATGATAATCCTGGTCACCTCAAAAGAACAGGAAAGAGAAATTAAAGCTTCTTTGTCCTTACATGCAATGATTTCAAGTGTCTTGATCTCTATTTGTGGTTGCTCCCAAACTGACTCCATAAGATTGTGAAGTGTTGGATCATTCATTTTGGATCTTGCTTCAAATTCATAAAGCAGCAACAATGTGTCTGTTGGGTCTGTAGCAAAATCTCCTACAAAAGAGAAAGGATTCCCTGTATGAAATGATGGATTTTATCTAAGCCACAGGGTAATTTTTGCTATAAGGTAATTTTTGCTTCCAACAGGCAGGAAAACCATCAAGGCACTCAGACTTAACAGCAGAGCAAGTGGAATTTGCCATTCAAGGAATATGTAATGGAATTTTTCTACCAATATCCTACCAGAAAAAGTGAACTATTCATGCTAGGCTAACAGTCACTTAACACCTCAGCTGTTATCATACTGTCATCTATCTACTCCAATAACCTCCATCTGAGACAGCAACTCCACATGCTCTGTATTTTCCATTAACATTGGGACTAAGTTACATGTGCTGAAGACACACTTTGTGGCTTACCTGTTAATTTCAGCACCTTCCATATCTCCTTGCATGTCTGAAGATGTTGAAGGGCCTGACTAAAAAGCTCCGTCTATTTTACAAAATTAAATAAGTTATTCTTGTCATGGTTTTAAAAGCAAAAGGAATAATTATGTCAGAACCAGCTATAAAATAAATTAAGAATCAGCCTAGTTAGTAAATTGCCTATACCATTTACTGGGCTTTTGAGGGTTTTTTCTCTTTTTCAAAGACCTCCACATCTCTGACAAAGCCACTTCGCATTGGCCCAGAAAGAACCATCCATGCTCCTGAGGGACATAACTGTTTTATCTCTCAAGAATAAAACAGTGCTATTGAGACTGACAAACCACTAAATGCCACAACAGAATTGCTGTGCATTGCCCTCCAGAGAATTTTCTACAATCATTCTATACCAGACTTCTGTACTTCCTTCACAACCTCTGTATTTTCCTTAATCTTCTTATCACAGTAGGCACAATGCCCTCTTCCCCCCACCCACAAAAAAATGTACACATAAAAAAAAAGGAGTTTTATCACAACCACAGTGGTAACTACTTTCAGCAACAGCAGTAATTGTCTTTCTCACTAACCCAAATTTATTAGCAGGCTTCTTACAATATATATCTTGTAAATTGAAATTCTCCTCAGAAGTTACTGCCATGACCCTTTATTGATACAAACCCATTCAAAGACACTGAACTAACTTACAGAAATTCAATACTTACAGACGTCTGGAAAGGTGCATCAATTCTAACTATGAAATAGTCCCTTGCTTTCACTGTTCTGAGTGAAAAAACTAGGACTTCAAAATCAGAAGGAAAAAAAATGCTATACTGGTAGAAATTTCATAGCAGAAATAGTTAAGAGGTCTTTCCCTACCTGTTCTGAAGGTGTTACTTGCTGTCTCCCCATCTCCAGATCAACTGCAGCTGCCATTAGCAGGCATGTCTTCTGAGCAATCAGAACAGCTTTGTCAGAGGGACAAAACTGGGACAACTGACACCAAAAATAGGAAAAGGTAATGAGAATTTTACCCATAAAAAGCAATTTGCTTGTGAACAGATGATTGTTGACCCTCCTCTATGCCACTTGCAGGAATCAGTCATGAGTAGTATATATTCATATTGTAATTTTACTGGTACAATTGCACAAAGGGATTATTTAAATATAAAGTGTAAAGCAGAGTTGGAGTCCCCTCTCTACAAGCACATATGAAACGGACAGTTTTGGTAGAAGTCCTGCATAAAGATTAGGACTCAAGTACTTAACATGTTTGTATTAGTGATACAGTTTAAAAACATCAGAATCCATTTATTTTAGGAACTTCTCATTGAAATCTTATTACATTCTTAAGAAACAGAATGTGAAATATGACAATAATGCACACATTTTCTATTAGAAGTCAATCTCCTTGTGACAAAATGCTCCATCTTTAGAGCATACAAGCATGTCTCCATGGAGACACCCAAACCATGGATGTGACTTCTAGAAGAACTAGACAGATTAAAATATTCCTCAATTAAAAATGCTATTAGCAAGAGTAAATACCTTGAAAGACAGCACAAAAAAATTCCTCATCTTTTCAGGGCTGTCCTTGAACTGTACAGCTAAGTTCCAAGCTAACAAAGACACAAAAATAGAGACTAGAGTAAGAACCTGCACTGCTACATGTGTGCCCATGTAATCTCTAGCAAAAAGCAGTTCAGGTCTTACAATTCTATTTCTGAACCAATATGTCATCAACAGCTCATTTAACAACAGCAAGAAATACTGTTACTAGTGATTTGTTAAAATAGCTAATTCATGCTTTCACATTTGCCTTGATAATTTCACTACAAGCAAGAACCCATTCTAGCACACACCCTGCCAACAAAAGCATGAACTGGGAAAAGCATTTTCTTATATTAGTTAACAAAGCCAGCATATGAGGGGAAGTGTTGTACAGTATTCCCAAGACAAATGAAAAAGCAAAAGGAGAAAAACCCACAATGTTTTGAACCATTCCTCATTTTACCCCAGCAAGGTCAAGTACATGGCAATTAATCACACAATTCTGAGTAACAAATGGATGAGCATCTAAAGGCAATCAAATTATTCATGTATGAGAGCTTGACCCAATTAAATGTTTAGATTCTACAGCAACTTTCACATTAATTTATTCTATAGGACAGGTTTTTGTAGTCTCTGAATTGTTTATCCTGTGAGTGAGAATGCTGCCTTTGAAAGGTCCTGATTCATTCATGCTCATGTCACTGTATCTGACCTCTGCTGCTTCTCCCTCTCCCTTGCTGCTCTTTACTGGAGCACAGTTACACTGTGAGGATGTGTGCAATTCAGGTGTCTTCTGATACTGATTCAACTGTTTGCTCTCCTGTATGCTCTGACAGAAGCAAGAATCTGAAAAATTGGTTCAACTTGTTACCCTATGCTTATATTTTTATTTATAGACAGCAAATGCATTAATCCTTTACCAAAACAGTGTAACAAAGACTACAAAGTGAGGATCCAGAGACAACATCATGCATAAAGCTTAGGGCAGCCCCATGGCAGCTGCATTTCTCACTAGAAACCACTTTATCTGTGATAATATTTGCTGTTAGGATTTCCCAGTCTGTAGTTCAAGGCAAACTCCAAGGTCCTTTAAAGGACCAGTAAAGACAGGAGATTCAGTTTAGATTTTGAGGGAGCCACCTACCAACTTTTCTAAACCAGTGAGCTTCAAGGATCCTCATGTCCCCTGTAAATTTCTCTTCTGTGAAAGACTCAGCAAGTTTCTTGTGAGCTGCAGAAAACATAATTCAATACAAAAGTACCACATTTGGAGCAGAATAAAAACATTTCCAAGTCTCATCCTTGCACTACAAAACAGAGGTTTCCAAAACACCTGTGTAATTCCTGATGAAGACTTATTCTCACAACTTAAATCTAATATTCTTCAGAAAGCCCTATTAAAAACAGCACAAGGTGCCTCAAACAGCATTTTTGAGAAGATGCCAACAAGCACTGCTCTTCTAAGTTTACTTACACTGAAGTCTAATGCAGAGGAGTTTTACCTAATTTCACAAGAAGGGGGTTTAAATTTAATTACAACTTTGAGGCCTTTCTTCTAGGAACCTTTTATTGATTCAATTCTGCTCTTAAATCTCTTCTACTTGCAGCAGTATTGCAAGCTTTTGATAGCAAAACCTGTGGCACTGAGACCCAACTTCACAATTCTATTGAATCTCCAGCTCTAGTTTTCATTGATTTCACTGGGAAGTTCAGAGTCTGGATTGAAATAAGGAGTCTAAATATTTCATTGGTATGGATCTAATCATATCATAAAATGTTCACATATGGAAGAACTCCAGAAAATGCAAAAACAAAAACATACCCAAGTTCAAGTAAGTCAGTATGGAGTTGATATCTTCATCTCTAGAATTGAGGAAAAATTCAGTTTTAGAAAATGGATTCTTTTTTTTTCAACAGAAATAAAAACAGAACACATTATTTATGTTGGAATATATTTTCCCAGTTATGGATAGATCCACTCTTCTCACTCCAAAGTTTGGAAAGATATCCCACTAGTGTCAAAGTGACAGAGATTGCTTAGCTCAAAACCTCCATTAAAAATGCCTGACAGGCAGGCATATGCATTAATAAAAGAAGTAGGCAAAGAGCAAATATTTAAAGAAAAGTTTAGACAAGTTGAAAATATGTTCCTATGTGATGTCATTAGGTCAAGCTAGAAAGTCATCTGGGTGGACTTTTACCAGCATAAAAAATAATCTCTTGATTACTCTGCAAGAAAAAACGCCCAGAAAGAAAATATTACAGAATTTGAACAACATATCCACCATAATAAAATGGTTTTTCAAGGAGACCCACCTTTTCTCTGAATTTTCTGCCATGATTTTTGATAACATCAGACGGACCAAACATCTAAATATGAGAAAAACAAACAATGAAAAAACAAGATTTTTTTTCAATGGTGTACTTTGCCCTGATTTTCCTGAAAGGATCCCACTTTTCTTCCTTATGCTTTTCCTTGTATGTATATTGAATTCTTACTTTAAGGATGTAAATAATTGTCGGCAGTCTTGTAAATGTTCAGACAAATACTCCAAAGCTTTGATAGCCACAATTTGTTGGTCATTCTGAAAAGAATTAAAACATGTTTTGTATATACTGCACTACCTCAGTTACCACAAAAGATACCCAAACCAAAACAGCAACAAAACCCCAAACAAAAACAAACCCCAAAGCAACCACATTTTCCAAGTCTGTGCAGCCCAGTAGCAGGAAAATGAACAAAGGACTGTGCACAGAATTGCCTGAGAGCGCAGAGAAAGCTCTAAGGAGAGATCATATGATTCCCTGCACAAAGAGCCTGTGGCAAGAGCAGGACTAGTACAGGTTGCTGAGGCTTTCATGCCTCACAGGGCTGGGAACAAAGCCCTGATAGCCTGAAATGCAATCAGCCAGTTCAGACAGTGCTCAGGCCACCAAGCAAGAGGCAAACAGGAGGGACAAAGGACTTTCATCATGGATTTATGTGTATTTTTACACAGCTTCCCCCTCTCACATCAAAGATCAAATCCCAGAGGCAGAAGAAGATGAAACGTTTTGTTGAGAATTTTACAGAAATGCACAATGTTATATCCAGATGCCAACATTCGTAACTCAGAATTCTTTATTTTCATGACAAAATTTTAAAAGATACCACTTCCTTCTACATGAAAATAATTTCTGCTTTGCATTACACAACACATTTGAGTGAGACCTTTGTTGTGGAAGCATGAAATCCTAAGAAATCCACGAAATACAGAGAAATATTAAATCTAGACCAGGTTAAAGAGGTTACAGCTGTCCTACTTATATCAATAAAGCAAAGACAACATTATCTGCTCTACCTCTAAAGCAATTTGGGCAGCTAAACTCAAGAGGTTGCTGCCTGTATTTTTATCCACTCTCAGCTTGTCTTCATGTTCTGATGGCTTTTCTGCTAGTTTGCCCATTTCAATAACTGCTTCCATAGCTGAAAGAGACAGAGGGAAAACCAACATTTTTATAGAAGCAATTGGAAGGTGCAAAGTTCTGTTTTAATGACTTATGAAAGGCTATAATTTTTTTTTTTTAATGAAAAGCCAAGACAAGAAACCCTGAGCATATCAGCACTTCTCCTCAAATACACATTTCCTCCTAGGGAGGTGCCAAAAAGCTTTCAAGGTACTAATCTAAGGAAACAAAGATGCCATACAAATGATACTCATCTCACATCCTTAATTTTGTTCTGCTAAGTAACTGTTTGTTACCAAAGACAGAAGACTTTCTCTAATACATTGTCTGGGCATCATTCCAAGCTCCCACATCTTGGCTTGTGCTAAGGGTGCCACTGCTTTTATGTTCACACTGTGCTGTGTTTCCCACTCTATATTATGTGAGTAAATTATGCTGTCAATAAAATTTGTATAGAGAATAATTAAATGGCAGAGAACTCGTTGGAAAATAAGCTCTGCACATTACTCTGTATTCTAAGTAACTATAGACTGTATTTCTCCATTTTCATTACTTGAGCTAAGATCCTCATTAAAATATGAAACAGCAGAACTCATTATAAAGGAGAAAGAGGCTGCAGAGATACAACATTCTGTAAGTAATCTCAATAATTCATGTATTTCTTGGTAACTTCAGGCTCCATCTGTCCAGAGAAGTTAAGAGCAGCAATAATGGTTCCCTTAAGTTTCATATTGTATATGCATACTAAAAAATATAGAATGATTCTCACCCTGGGATGCTACTACAGCTTCTGCCCATGGGAGGATTATCTTCCCTAGACAGAGACTCCATCCAAACAAAATCAAATATAGCAATGGACTCTGCCTCTTACATATTGTGTGCTAAACAAAACCAAATCCCACTTTTACAGCTTAAATCTACAGCCTGACATTTTCAATGGCTTTAGGGACCCTTCTTCTAGCTACCCTCTGTTGTGTCTTTCTCAAGATGAACAGTCCAAAGCTGTTCAGTATTTTTTAATATATTTGGCATTTCTCCTTGTAGTGGGCCCTTTAACTTTCAGGTTGTACCTTTATCAGTATCGTTCTCCAACACTGCAATCTTATAGACACTGAATTTAGTAAAGATGCTGTTTGGATCACACCTTTCTGCTTGTTTAACTGCCTCTTTAGCCTATTCACAGAAGAGATTAAGGGAAATCAGTATAACATCACCTTGAAATTAGTATATAATTTGCAATAGAAAAGAAATACAAATATACACAAAACATTACTGGTTACATTGCTGATATTTGTAGAATAACTCAAGATGTTTGACAGGGCCACATCTGCCCTTGAAACAAAAGTGATGAGACCAGAAGACAGCACCAAAGGCTGACCAGAAATGAAAAAGCCAATTCCTCAAAAATAAAAGCAATGCAAATAAAGACATAAGTATGTATACATATGTATTAAATATACCTTGTCAATTTGTTTCAGATGAAGATAGCAAGAAGCCATGTTCCTCTGCAGCTTAGCCAAGTTCTGATCTATCTGCCCAGGTGTATAGAAGCTGACAGAATAATTGTACCAGTGAAGGGCTTCAGAATAGCTTTTCTCCTAGAAAATATAAAAATAAAATAAAACCCAAACAAACATGGCCATATTTGGGTGATTAAACTGCCTATGTCTTCCTAACTTTACTTTAAAAAAGGTCACAGCAATGAAAGATTTAGATAGTCAAGTATATCCTAGTGCAAGCTCCAGGTTGTTCCAGGTGCAGAATCCAGCACTTTCCCTTGTTAGATTTCCTACAGCTGGTGAGTGCCCAGCCCTCTAATTTGTCTAGACACTGTGACAGACAGAATGCAAAGCTTTACTGAAATCCAAAGAGATGACATCAACTGGCTTCAGCTGATAACAAGGTGGATGACCTTGTCCTAAAAGGAAATCAAGTTTGACAAGCAGGACTTCCCCCTCCTGGACTAGTGCTGGCTGTGACCAATGACTGCATTGTCCTTCAGGTGTCTTTCAATAACTCCCAGAATAATCTCCATAATTTTACCAGGCACTGAAGTGAGACTGACAGGCCTGTAGTTTCCAGGGTTGTCTTTTTTGCCCTTCTTGAAAATTGGGATAACTTTTGCCAGCTTGCAGCCAACTGGGACCTCTCCAGATTCCCAAGATCATTCAAAAATCATTGAGAAGCCTCACAATGACACCAGCCAGTTCTTTGACTACTCTTGGACAAATCCCTTCAGGCCCCAGAGCCATATAGGAGCCAGCTGGAGCAGGAATTCTTGCATTAACTGTTCCCATGCACAAACCTTAAGATAAGGCTACCTGAAACTTGATTTTGTAATTGAAAACAGCACCCAGATGGATGAAAATAAAACTAGTGCCAGCTGGAACAAGGCTCTTAGTAACAGTTTGCACTCTAACCAAAAATAGACATATCAAAGAGGTCAGAAAACGAATTTCATTTTCACTGATATAAATAAGAACACTACTATTTGGTCCCAAACCTCATAATGTTTGGCAGCTCTGTCCCACAAGATGATGTGCAGCTGAATCAAGGCTTCAGGCAACAGCTGTTTGCCAGTATAATGACCTGAAAAGATACTGCAAATCATCACTTTACAAGAACTTTACAAGAACAAGCACACTGAGAGGCATCTAAGAACTATTCTACAGCCTGCAACAAAAAACAGAGACACAGGAATAGTTTCAGCTAGGAGCCAGTGTTTAATATCCTGTTTATAAAAAAAAAAAAAAACAAACCAATGAATCAACCAAGCAAAACTCAAAATACTCAGTGGGTAAGAGAAAAATATTTTCATGCTTGAACAATGTAAATGTAGCTCTTGGTCCTAGCTAGATGCAACATGAAATAGGATTTGTTTTACAGCAGATCAGTAGTCAAAAATACTACAGTGCTACAGGTGCAACAGACCTGAAAAATAAACTGTTATCCAGCTGCTCTAACAAGGATATGCAACCTGTCTTACATTGACAAACAAAAATAAATTGGGCTGGATGGACAAAGTATTAACATCACACTGGTTAATGTTTCTAATCCACATATATCAGTCACACACAGACTACACTAAGAAAGAGGAATTGCTCAAGCAAACGAATTTAACCTTAAACTTGATCGTGACTGTTGTTCAATATGGAAGTTGAAAGTTGCCAAGTAAAAGAAACATAATGGAAAACAGACAGAAAGAAAAACAAGAATAAGGAAAAAAAGTGAAAATTAGAATGCAAGACTTTAGCCAACTACATCCAGCTTTCAGTAAACAGCAGCAAAAGATGGATACAGACCTATAATAACTTCTTCAATCTTTTGCTTAGCGAGCAGCTCCCTCTTATTCTGCAGCAGGAACTCAATGTGGAGCAGGGTAATTTTTCCAAGGTCAGGTGAAGATTCAAATCGTTCAGGAACAGATTTCAGAAAATCAAAACCAACTGATTCCCTATTCACAGAGATGCATTTTTAAGAGGCTGCATCAGAAGAGCTGTTAATTTTCCATTCTAGAGATTAACATATTCACACCATACAGCATGTTTGTCATTCAATCACACCGACAGAATGAATCAAGGTATGAATTTGTTACAGTTCATCTATTCAGTGGCAGCTTCCTCTTACCACAGGCTTCTTCCACTGTATTCAGAAGAGTTTATTCTTCACATTTGCATCAAGATACAAGCATATACATACATAATCATGATGGAGCACTTAACAGGGCAAAAATTTGTGCCTCAATTTATTTTGCAGTAACTTGTTATCCTTCTACTGTTTTTTCCCAAGAATGGTTCTAGGGCTCCAAAGTCATTCTGATGGTTGGTTAGAAAAAAAAATGTCAGTCTGATGATTCCAGACATATAATAAAACTACATAATGAATCTTAATCATTCCAAAGTAAGTCTACAGCACTGCAAATTGCCATTACACTTATTTCACACTCTGTTCTGTTGCTACCATAATCATTATCTCCTTGCTATAGAAGACAGGCTCCCTCTCAAAACCTTTCACCTTACCCCCATGAGCTTTTATTTGAAATAATGCATCATTGTGTAATAGATGTTCTTTGCTTATAAAGAAACACCCAAAACCTCCAAACATTGTGTTTACCCCACTTAGAGATGCTTTCATACCTTCCATGCTCCAGCAGCAGTTTGGCAGTATTCAAACAGAAGTCTAAAGACATGTCAAAGTGTGTGAATTCTGCAAGAGCTAGACAGAACACAAAGCACTTGAGATTATGTAATCAACTTAGACACTTAATTGCTCAATTTACCATTTATCTCTTACACCTTCTTTGAAAGACAGAAACAAAACTGAAAAAAAAACCCCAGCAACTCTATAACAGATGTACAACATATGGAAGAATAATACCTATTGTGTTTTGACTTTCACTGTACAGTTAATGCAGTACTACAGAAAGGTGACAGGCTGATAGCCCTGGAATTCCAGCCCTCTGTCTCTCTAAACAGGAGCAGCATAAACTTTTGTAGAATAATTATTTATTTTTTGCCTCAAGCTGCCTTTTATCAAAATGTCTCATCCTTATCCAGCAGGAACAGCCTAACACTGAGGTTAGTGCTCAGGCTGGGTGTGGTATCATATGGCACTGGGAACTACTTCAGCATAATGCCCTGAGCATCAGCTGTTGGTCTGACTGGTGCTGATAAGCAGGTATCAGTTTTACACCACTCAGATAAAGTTTTAAAACTGTTACTCTGTGCTGAATGGTTAAGAACAAAACAGATACATTTGTAGCTTGGATGAGATCAGAGAAGGAATACACAAGGACATGGAACAGTTGTTAAAAGAAGCATTTGAAGGCAGCTGATGCAAGTGTGCAACACAAGATTTTAGTGAAATGCCTAAAATTGAGCAGGAATCTTCACTCAAAAGACAGAGAACACACTTTTTTGCCAGCCATACAAGAAAAGAGACATCCACTCAATAAATGTGCTTGAAAAACTGACTGGAGGCTTAGTGTTACTAAACAATAGCCAAGTGTGTTGTGATAGGCAACTATATGGTTTCACAATTCAAACTGAAGAACACAAGTCAGCTACTGTATGTTTATTTGAAACTGTAAGATTTAAATGACTGGCTACTTGAAATCTGGCTGAAAGCCCCAAGGAGGAATGTGGAGTTACCATTTCTGCTAGTCTGACAGCATTCAAAGCCCTCAGCTCTCTGCAAAAAAGTTCCTCATTTCTCAGATTATTCATTACAGATCTGATGCTTTCCAACCTGAAATGTACAAAGCCTCTCTTCCTTAAGATTTCATTATTTATGAAAATAAATTTCTCTGACACATTAATTATCCTTTCTATATTAAAGTCTCTCCAAAAAGTTTCTTATCCTCTCATTTTATAGCAGAATCAGTTCTGCTCAAGTGATAAATGTGAGAAATAAGGAGAAAAGAGTTTACTTGACTTAAACAAACTCTTGTAATAGAGGTTTATAACACACTGCTCAGTACATGATGTCTCTTGGTCAAAATCTGCAAAATCCCACCCAGAGAACAGCAATGCTTCACCAGCCTTTCTTCCGTGCTGACTGTGTAAGTCAATGCACCTTCACTCTTCTGCATAATTTTATGCATATGTCTACATAAACTCTAGCTTTACATTGCTACATTTTCACTCTCTTCCTTTTAACAGCCTTCAGAGTTCCTCCCCCCACCCCAATTTGCAGCAAGGCTATTGAAATTAGCATCTGGATACCTCCTCTGTGAACACTGAGTACTATGTCTCATACTTCATAACCAAAAGGACATTTAGCTAATAAAGATTCTGCCAAAACCACAAAATTTTTTTTCTATGTATGACACATGCAGTCTCCTTGGATATGAAGTAATATGAAACCTAGGGAGAGCTGTGATACCTGACTTGATATCTTCATCTGATGCTCCACTTTTAAGAAGAATTTTAACTTTCAAAAAAAACCCTGCTGGGTGCAAATTCTCCTGCACAATGAAAAACAATACATTACTTGGACAGCTCCTCATAGAACACAGATCCTGTGAGAGTACAGCACATTCATAATACAGACAAATATTAAGGAATCACATACTCCCCACTGAAATTTTCACTTCCATTTTAATGACTGAAGCAAGTGGTAGGCAACTTATGCCATAATTTCTTCTAAATGCAATGTGCATCTTTATTATTTATTCTTACACCACCAAAAGACCACAAGGATAACGAAAGCAAAAGACGCAAAATTCTCAGTTTGTTGTGGCTCGTTTTTGATACTTTTAAATAGAAGCTGAACATTACTGAATGATAGAAACATTTCCAGCTTTCCTGTGTGTGAATCGGCTAGATTAATCTAGAATTAATATGAGTAGATTCAAAGTAGTTTATAAAAAGAAGAAATTCAGGAGTCAACAACAGTGGGAGCAATTGGAAATAATGAAGACTGTTTACTAAAGCCCTCACTAAAATAGTGCATTTTTCAGGTTCTAGAATCAACATTTTCTTCTGGTTTTCCATACCCTCACACAATATCAAAATTTACATTATCAAAAATTATGATAAAAACACTTTCTGCCTCAAAAGGCTTTGCAAAAGTAAACAGTAGAATAGGACAAAAGGCTTAGATACTGTAGTAGCACATTATTTGCATAACTAAATACACTGCCTTTTATCCTGATCTCATGAGCATATGCACTATGATCTGCCTGTAATTCAGGCAGCATACAGAAACTGAATTTCAGCTTCCATTTAAAGCAAAATTTCATACTTAAAACTTGTTTTGTACAAAACAGAAAATTAATTATTTTTAATGATCAACCAAAGACAAATAGGAATTTTTCAGATTTCATTTAATCCATACTGACCTGAATAGACAGAAGCACAAAATTAATTCAAGTCTCTATGGGAAACAGAATTTGTAAAGGATCAAGAGACCTTGCTGAAATGGCTGCTTAGAGATGTATGAACTTCCTTCAGGGTAGCTGGTGTTTATACACCTCATTTTTCAGATCTGCTTGCATGCCTCTGCCTGGGTGTTGCTTTGGGGATCCCCCAGACAATGAGGTAACGGAAATCATTTTACTCTCTGTGCTTTAGCTGTGGGTTTGTGGCTGTCCCAGCTGCCTGTCTGTATCAACTCACACATCTGAGAAATTTTAGTCACACCATCATCAAAGGACCTTACTACTAACACACAGGAAGTAGGAGGGCAGCTCTACTTCTACATGCAAAAAAAGTATTTATCTACAAAAAAATAATAGCTGGGAACACCAAAATATCCATAAGAGCATGGAAACATAAAGCAAACACATCTCAATCTGTTGTCAAAGATTACACACCAGGGATTAATGTGGTCCATATTA
This sequence comes from Molothrus aeneus, assembly GCF_037042795.1. NCBI lineage: Eukaryota > Metazoa > Chordata > Aves > Passeriformes > Icteridae > Molothrus > Molothrus aeneus. The sequence continues at coordinate 4,626,469 of NC_089659.1, read as the reverse complement.
CCATGTCAATAAATGCTTGAGTTTCATTTATTGCAATCTTTAAATACAGCAAAAATTAGTACCTGATTTGCCAAGCTTATGGCCTTCAATGCCTTGTCCAGGTACAGGCTGCAATCCCACTCAAAATAGGTCGTGGCTAACAGTCGCAGCACTTTAGCCTGGGAACAAAAAAATAGCCACATACAAACATACATATGAACACAAATCACTTAAATTCTAAGGCCATGAAAAATAAAAGCTCTTTGAGGCAAAAAACCCTGTCTGGTATCAGACATATAAGGTGATTTCTCACATCTCAAATATATCCAGTCTTGAAGCAATGCAGTACACATAGGACATGAATCAACTAGAATTCAGAGAAAAACCAAAGGGTTGTAAGGAAAATCAGATAACTGGAAAAAAAAAAGAAAGAAGAAATTGAAATAGCAGGAGGTACACGTTTCACAGAGGAAAATAAACAAATAAAAAAGCAGGACAAAGACCTACATGATGATGGACTTCAAATACATAAATTATTTACATAAAGAGGAAGAAATTAAAATCTTCATATCCGCAGTCGGAAGTAAAAGAATAAACTGACTTCTGAATGAGACAGAGAAACATCTATCACAAATGACACAGCTCAACTGATGAGGTATTGAAAGAGAAGAGGAATGGACAAAGAGATGCCCTTTCAGGATCTACTTCAGCCTCTTTCTACACTTTGATTTCTGTGAAATAGCAGAATCAAATGTGATTTAATGGCACTCATCAGTGACTGATGCTTGTAACAACTGAACTTTAAACTCTGCCAAACTTCACAGCAGACTACTAAAAAGGAGACCAAGACATCACTGGGCAGGTTTGCACAGAAAAGGCAGATAATACACTGGAGTCAGTTTAACAAAATGCTCCTATTTGTAAATAGAAATTTCTCTATTTCTTACCTGCATTTCTTTGCCAACAGAATATTTCATGTCCATCTTCCCAATGTCATAACTCTGGCTATCAAGGATAAATGGAAGTTAGAATTAAACAGGATGACAGAGATAAATTCAGTCAATCTTCTGATATGTTCAAAATTCCTATCCTTTCCCACTTCCTAAGCAGTTAAAAATCACATAAACCACAAAAAATAATCTCAGTAGCCGCTTTTACCAGAGAATAGAAAATTCTGGGTTCCTTCTACCCTTACATTAAAAATTGTACTCAATCACTTTCTTCAACCTGTTGCAGCACATTCTGCAACATCTTCTATTCAAACATTTTGGTAGATTTTATCAATTTTAACCACAGAGATTTTGAAGAAGCAAGTGTTTCCATTCTCAGCTGGAATACAATATGGCAATACACAAAATCTATTCATGACTGGTCTCCAGACCACAGCACACCAACAGCAAAGACAGAACCTGTAACTCGTGATCCCCATTCTTCTTCTAGAAGTTAAGTGGCAGAACAAAGAACCACCCAGGAGAAAACACAGTGATAATTACACAAAACCAGATTTGATTGCAAATGCTGTGAATGACGAACTGTTAGAAAGAAAAACAGTAACTGGACTCTTGTTTTCTAATCTAATATATTCTCAGACCAGGGAAATCTTAACCCACTAGATGGAGCCACACTCTTTCTCCGGATTATTATTTGCACTGTGCAAAGCTTTATTTCCTCCTCAAATTTTGTCATCGGGATTCGGTATTTAATTTTCCAAAGGAATAAAATATAAAATAATCTCCAAAGCACCAGATGTAACTAATTCTGAGCATTTCTACAAATCCTCTTTGACGACAGATACAACCATAATGATTTGGAATTTGATCTGTTGCCCTCCATTTTCTTCTATTTAAAAGAACAAGAAGACATTAACACAAATTTTCTGCAGTGAGGCTGTTACCATGGCATGAGGATGCTATTCCTCATAGCCTACATTTCCTCATCCTTAGTAATACCACAGTAGTTATTTGGATCCTACCCAAACCATCTCAACCCATTCCTTTTGCACCTTGATGTTTGTGCCTTTCATCAGTCAAGGACTCTTCAGAAAACTAATCCCATTGGAGGAAGGGCTAGGGAGAGAATTGGCAAGAACCACTGGAAGATGACTTTCATTCTAATGGCATGAAAATCCATGTGGGAAAACAAATATAGATTTTAGGCAATAGTGTACAACCATGACAAAATATCTGCTCAGATAATTTGGTTCAGCTAAAATCTTGTATTCTCACATTTTACTGAGACTTCTACTTTCCCTTGCTCTCCTCTCTCCTTCACACACATTTTTACATCTCAGAATCAAGGGTTTGTTTATTTGATCTTTGCACATTACCTGAGCCAGAAGGAGCTCTGTTCATACCTCTTCCATTCATAGGTTTCCACTCCAAAATTGTAACAGAGGATTGACAGGTAACAGGTCTGGAATAAAAGACTCCTGCTTCTATAATGTTCTTGTAAAACATCTACATCTATGGCACTCGAGCCTCAGGTTCTTTAAAATGCATTTTACTTTCAAGATATTTCCACTGCTATCACTTCTGGCCTTTTGCAAGGGGATGCTGAAGATGACTAAAATGGAATCATTAATTGCATGGCAAAGTGAAGTATCATTAACCAGACCAGGACACACAAAACAGCAGGATTTTTGAAACACATGAGGAACACAGAGTTCCTCAATAAATCACATTGAAAGCACTGGAACTGTGGAAATTAAACAATAAAAAATGAAATTTGAGAGCCAAAACTGTAGTACTATAACCCTTTTTTTTTTTAATAACAAAAATGTTTTACATAATTAAGTGAAGAGGACTCTACCTGTTTCATGGCAGGCTTCTTCCCAGCATTTCTCTTTGGGTTTAAAAAAGGATTACAAGATGTAAAAGAAAAGTGCTTTTGAATGCTTGGTTATTCAGAGCTTTATCAGTCAGCCCTGACAACATCTGTTCATAACAACTTGTCATTTCTTTGAAATTATTTGCAGCTGTCATATGTCATCCAAAGAAGAGACAAAAAGTCATTTTATATGCCAGCAGGCTGCCAATATTTACATCCATTTTGCCTCTGCAGTATCTTTTTTTCCCAAATATAAATGATGCTTTTTGCAAGGGACTGCAGATTTCAAATTCTCAGACAAAAATGAGAAGGGTAGAACAACATCTTGTTTCAATTTTTTTTTTTTTTTTTGCAATCCAGAAGCAAAAGCACAGAGTAGGTATATGCATAAAGACAAAAGAGATCACTCTCAGATGTGAAACCTTATTTTTCACAGGTTCATTTGTGAATGTTTTCTTTCCAGGAGAGAAAGTCTCCTGTTCTGAGCATTGGTTCATAGACTATCAAGGATCACAATCCTCTCCAGCTGATCTCTGGTACCACACAACACAATAATCTCCCTGTGTTACTCTCCAAGGACTCTCTGGTGTAATGAGAGCCTGGAAGAGTTTAGGATTGAGAGCTACCCAGCAGTGCAAAAGATTTGGATTCACTCAGCAATCACTAGCTCTTTCCATTTTCCTCATTTTTTAAATACCACTTTTTAAATCAGAAGTCAATTGTATCACTCTCTCATGACCAGAACTTTTACCTTGTCTGCATCAGTGCTCCTGCTTTGTGAAGAGCTTTCATCACAAGAAGTTTAATATTATTTAATGAAGGAGTTCAAGCAGAAAGAATTAAATTAATTTAGAATTAAATGAAAAACAGGAGGGCAAAGATCCCAGTGAACATTTTCAACAGTAAGAAGTTCTGCTCTTATAATTCAAATCAAAGCTAGACCCCTGCAACTTAGTCACTCAGATACACTTGAACATAGCCTGAAGATGATAAAAAGCAATGTAAAATCAGTTGGAGTTTAATTGGTTAAAAACACAAATAAATTCCAACAATATTTCCCGTATTTTTCTTTAAGAATTTGCATCTGCTCCTTTGAATTCTATTATCTGTGCCAGAGAAACAGGAACAAAATGTTTCTTAAATATTGGGAAAACATGTAAACAAATGAAAATAAATGTCAGGAAGTTTATTCTGATATAACTATAATAGACTTTTATCTTTGCAAACAAAAAACTAATCTGCATATGATAGTTTGTTTTCCCTGTGAGACAAGAACTACAAAAACTACTACAAAAACCATTCATAGCTCTACAGTTTCCTGAAGATGAAGATTAGTACTGATGGTAGTGATAGACTTGCATATCAGTAACTTTGTAACTCAGCTCTTCTCTTGTCCCATCTGTCCCCAGACAAATGTTCACATGGGTACAAGATGCAATATACCAGATCAAGATGTAAAATGCAGCTGGTTCTGTAGAGAGTAGGTGGTATATTCATTCAATTTAGAAATCTTTTTGCCTTGCTTGCTGATTTGTCTTCTCATTGTTTAGGAAAGAGTTTATTATTCTATTTAAAATTTTAATCTAAGAGAAGCAATAAAAAAATGCACTCTGAAAAAACTCTACTGTTTCCACACAAAATTTTTAGCAACAAAATCTGAAAGAGGCAACCAATCGCAGAAGAGATCTTCAGTTCAGAGTACTTTTCAGAATTTTCTATGGTATATGTCATGCTTTAACATACAGAGAGGAAAATAGGTTCTCAAAGTTTGCAATGATAAAGAAGGGAAGATTTCACTTACTTCTTTTGGCAATTTCATCAACATATCTTTGCAGCGCTGCACGCACATCACCGCTTTCTGAAAATCCCCTTGAGCAACAGCCTGAGAAAGCAGAACAGCATGCCAACAAACTGTTAGTGTGCAACTGCTCTTTAAAATTCACTAAAAACCTCATTCTTTAAAATAGGACTTGGGCTTTTCACATGCAGTAAAGCTAGGTTTGGGATTAGGTATCTGTCCTTACAGTGCTATAATAATTCTATTTTTCTATATTGCCAGATGATCAAGAGATCCAGAAAATCACTGCAGTCCTTAGGTAGTATGCAAAGGCCAGAGACATGGGACAAAATCATTCACGTGTTAAGATGATACAAGAGCACAGCAAAATTTATACCACCTCTCCTTTTGTTTCCATGACCAAATTAAAATATGGGCCATTGCTTTGTCGTGTTTAGGGTAGCTCCTGAGAATTTTGGAGATAGCACTTCCATTCTAGATACTGAGGTCAGTGGTGTGACCAACAAATGCAGGAACTACATTCTCTGTATTTGCACTTCTGTGTCTGTAATGCTCTGTAGGATTGATAGAGTTCTCAGGCACTTCTGAAGGAAAAACAATTCCTCTCAGAATTTCTAAATTACGTCTTTTAAACTACAGTTATTTGCCTTGTTCTCCAGTCAAGCACAGGACACTGTTGGAACTGACCCATGTATGATTCATAGAGGCAGCTGTTTATTTTATAAACAGCCATGATAGCCAAATCATAAAGCAACAAATCTGAACTAGAAGAGATAAACACCACTGCAAGAATGACTGCGATAAATGAGGGAAATTAAAAATCATTAAATGATTGCAACACTGAATGCAAACATGAGATCTGCTATCTTATATCTAAGTGAAGGAAAGCTATCCCTCAGCAAGTCCTCAATGCCAAGCATTCAGGTATCTAATAACTGGGTCAGAGTTTCCCTCTATACCTCTACAAGGTATAGAGTGACTTAGAAGGAAAACTGAGAACACATACTGATTCAGCTTGGTAAGAGAGTACTTTGAAAAGGCTCTTCTCCACATCAGCTCTGTGCCCTTGAATATCTGCTTCACCCTCACTCCCCTTCCGTAACTTGGCATACAGCTTTTCTATACTCTGCAAAACAAAGTGCAGGCATCACCCGTGGAACTTACAAACAGGGGTGTATGTAAGAAATCAAAAGTGGCAAAGAACTTACATTCATGGCATTCTCTAGAAATCCATCTGCAAGACCAGCTTTTCCAATATCTATCCATCCTTTCCCAGTTTTCATAGACATCTGAAGGAGGAAATGGTCTTTTGTGAAAATGCAGTCATTTTCAAGAAGGGTAATCTAAGATCTCATCTCGTTGTAGCACATATCTAACACAGGACAAGGGTATTTCAGCTCTGTAATATCTAACCAGCAACTCTCACTTCTGAATGAACACTCAGATACAGCATAAGACTTATGGTGGCCTACTAGACAATATTATAAGATAAATAAATACATGTTCTGTTCATAACTATTTTACCCTTGAGAAGATGTGATGCTAACCACACTGCCCAGACACTCCTAGCTCCAATGGCTCAGCAAGGTACCCCTGTAAGATACAGGTCTCACTTTGTTTTTTTTAAAGGGAAAAAATGGGATCATCAATCTTATCTTTAAGCGATGAGAAGAGAGAGTCAGCAATGCTCCTGCCAAAACACCAGTTACCCTTCCAGAACTAGACGGATACGTCACTCCCTTTCCAAAGCAAATGTAATAAGATTTGAAGACTTCCCTGGGGGATCAACTGTATTTCATTACACACCCACAATTAGCCTTACCAAAATCTGTCTTCGAATAGTTCCCTCCGGAGGATCCCTGCCCTCACAAAGGCAAATCAGTCTGCAGGCAACAAACCGCACTGCAAGAAAACAGTGCAGGCATTCAAGTTTCCTTCTCTCTACTTCTTCATTTTTTTTTTCAGAAAGTCAAGCCCTGCCATATCTGAAAGACTATCTGGCATTTTAAATCACAAGACAGGAAAATGTGAAAGGTTCAGGAGTCAAAGAAATCTGAATTTTAGCCAAGATGTTTAAAATTGCTTTTCAGACAGTAAGAAAAAAAATATATATTCTCATTAAAATACCTATTAAACAATTTAGAGAGAGTTTAAGTTAAATACATGGTATTCAAGGATTTAATTATATTGCAGGTGCTTACAGTAACATTTCCTGAAGCCTCAAAATAGCCTTCAGCAAACTAAGGAAATGAAGTTTAATAATCTCTACAGTTTCAAAGTAAAAAGCAAAAATATTTTCAGACCTTCCTTAGACATCAGGGATGGAAAAGACACTACTTAATAAATTTAAAACAGCCTCTCCCTTGCCCTTCAGCTGTGATCTGACAACATCACGCTCTACTTTGTGTCAACTTACCCTTTTCCCTTTGCCTGGTGTAATTTATATGATGCAGATTATACATCATCTTGACTATAATCCCTCAAGACAAGAATGTAGGCCTGACTCTGCAATCCCACAGAACCACACAAAGAACACGCTGAGGGAAAATACCAAGAGCTCATTTCTGCTTTCTCCCAGCCTTGCTCCTGGCCCAAGAGAACCCACCAGCTGTGCACCTGGCTAAAGTAGGTCAGTGAAAAGAGGACCTAGAATGTTTCTCTATGCAAACATGGATGAGATAGTTACATTAAAAAAACAATCTCACTTGATATAAATTAAGTGACCAACAATCTAAGATTTACATCTATGTTTTTTCCATACATTTTTGGATTTGAACCACAGCATCAGAAGGCAAATTACAGCTTCCTTTGGTCACATCACCTCTTAGCTGGTATGGAAAGGGGAGTGATAAGAATGCCTACACTGATTCTGTGTCACAAGAAGATAACTACTACATCAGGATGCTTCTTCTTGAACTGTTTATACAAGCCCACTAGTACATTTTTCTCTTTCTAGCCCATGTCTGCAAAGACTCAAACAAATCTCCAGCACCGTTTATGCACTGTAAAATGCATTTTAAAGTGCATTTTACTTTCAAGATATATCCTGCCAGCAGAGAGTGTTTAGTTTCCATGCTGCAGCACACAGAACACCCTTAGGGAGGTACAGAACATACGTACATTTGGCTCTTTGCTCATCACTGATAACAGCACCCGTGTGTTTGGTCACTGTCCAGTTCCACAAGCTGACTGCACTCTCTTCAACCTGAAGAGGAAAATTCCACCTCAGTTTAATTTTGCCCATGGATCAATGGATCCCATTGAAATTTACTACTGGAAAAAGAAGCATCTTTCACGTGTTTCACAGGAATGGTTTCTCCACATGTTTACACAACTCCCTTTCACACCACAGGTGTGAGTTTTCCATAAAACTATCACAGGATCCCACAGGGACCTGTTGGACAGTGACCTGAAAACAGGCATGCTGAATGGATGTAGCATTTCTTCACCTAAAATCTGAACTTTGGAAAAGAACTCTAAGAATCTTATCACATTTGAGAACTATCTGTAGTAAGGCTTCACCTCTTTTGCACATCAAAAAGACCACTAAGTAGCTTAATTACTTTAAATACCTACACTGGGAAACTTTAGATATTAGCAAACAAAGAACAAAGGTTACTGACTATATACTCTTGTTTAAAAGATACAGCACTACATAAAGGCAATAAGCTGCTTTAGCAACCCACCCTGAGGGGCTGATTTTCCATCACTTTATTCTAGTTTTCATGACAGATCTTGCCTATGAATACATATTTGCCTGTCTAGGAGAGAGTTCATAGCCCCTCTTATTGAAGTGGCCAGATTACAAATTTATTATTTCTCCTTTCTTCAAAAATAATTTAGCCTAACTGCTTCAGAAAAAATGAAGGATACCACTTTTGTGCTCTTGTATTTCTTTACACACTGTACTATTGGCACTTTCTGTTACAACACTTGCTAACTTACCGCGCTCCTTGTTGCAAATTTAGGATTTCCAAAATCAGTGTTCCTTAGCTGATAATTGCTACTTATTAAATGTCTCTTGAAAATATAATTTTAGAGAAAGAAGTTGGACAATATCTCAGCTGGTCTTTTTCCTTATTTCAGATTCATGTATTACCAGTTTTCTCTTTGAAAAAGGACTTTTAAAGTAGATGTTTACTTCTTTCTAAGTACTCCTCTAGGAGAAATAAACCAAACATTATGAACAACCACCTGATAAACTTTTACAATGACTGAAAATGAGTGCCTCCAACATAATATTGTGTACTGGAATATTGTTTACCAGGCAGTTAAAATTACATGCCTGCTTGTTTTCTTCTTCCTTGGGTTATCTGCTGTCACTATGGGAATCCACAGGGTGAGAAGGACCTCTCCTCTGATCCAGTACCAAACTCTTAATTCATCAGTGCTCTCTGCTTGCATTTTTACTTAAAATTACAACTAGATACTACTAGTAATTTGAAATAATAAATACCTTACCATCATCAGTAACCAGTAATTTTTCCCATTATTATCATAGAATGGTTTGGGTTGGAAGTGACCTTAAAGTGTCGCAGACATCTTTTCACTAAAAGTCCTTTCTTTAAGATTTTTCCTTCTAAGATAAAAGGCCTCAGAGACAGAATGTAAACAATGGTTGTCTGCTGCTGTAGAATGCAACAGGTCCACCTGTGATTGGCCCATCTTAGATGTGTATAATTAATAGCCAATCAAGGACTGAGCTATCTCGGACAGAGTCCGAGAGAGCTGCCTTTGTTATCATTCTTTTCTTTTCTATTCTTAGCTTAGCTAGCTTCTGAGAAAACCTGTCCTTCTTTTTCTTTTTAGTATAGTTATAATGTAATATATATATATCATAAAAAAATAAATCAAACCTTCTGAACATAGAGTCAACATTCTCATCTCTTCCATCATCCAAGAACCCCTGTGAACACAACCACACTTAAAGACCACCCAGTTCCAACCCTCTGCCACAGGCAGGGACATCTTTCACCAGACCAGGCTGCTCCAAGCCCTGTCCAGCCTGGCCTTGGACACTTTCAGGGATGGAGCAGTCACAGCTTCTCTGGATAACCCGTGCCAGGGCCTCAACACCCTCTCAGTATCTTACTAATATCTAATCTAAGTCAACCTTCTTTCAATGTAAAGCCATTTCCACTTTTCCTGTCACTTCAAGCCCTTGCCAAAAGTCCTTCTCCAGCTCTCTTGGAACCCCTTAAGGCACTGAAGGTGCAGTAAGGTCTCCCCAGAGCCTTCTCTTCTGGCTGAACCCCATCTGTCTTTCCCAGCTCAGGTGCTCCAACCTTTCAATCACCTTCATGGCTCTCTCCAGCAGGTCCACAACCTTCTGAAGTTGGTGGCCCCAGACCTGGACACAGCATCCAGGTGGGTTTCATGGAGAACACATTGAGAACACAAACTGATTCAGCTTGGTCAATGCAGGGTCAATGCAGAGTCAATGACACACACACTTACATTCAACATCATTTCACATTGACTTTTAAAAATAACATTTCCCACTTTATTTCGGACTTTCATGCTATTGGGGCAAATGACGAAGAAGTGAACTCTTCTTTACATTTGAGTAGTGCTACACTTTTAGCTTCCCCGCCACGGGTGGGAAGCAGCAGCCGCTGGTGTTTACGGAGCTGCAGCACCAACCTGGGCCAGGGCAGTGGGGTGTGAAGCACATGCACCCCCCGTTTCGTCAGACGGGCTGGGAGCGGGGGGCTCTCCCTCCGCCACCTTCCCGTCCTCTTCAGAGATGCTCTCCGCCGCCTGGAACAGCTCCTCCGTGAGGGCGGCGATACGGGACGGCGCCTCTTCCCTCAGCAGCTCCCGCACCAGCGCTGAAAGACAGGACGACATCGGTGCATGACACTCAGCCCAACATCAGCTGCCAGTGACGGCACTTATCGAGAAGGGAGAGCCCGCAGCACCTTCCACGGCCGCCGCCCGCGGCCCCACCATGGCCCCTCAGGAGAGCTCCGTCAGGGGCGCGGAGCCACGGGAGCAGCGCCCGCGCACTGCGCCTGCGCGCCCCGACCCAGCGCTGCCGGCGGGCCCTCGCGCCGCCGATTGGCTGTCTGGCTGTTTCGTCCCGCCTTCCGCCCCGAGTGACAGCCAATGTGACCAATCGCGCGGGGCGACGGAGCGGCGTCCGTCGCGCGCCGCTCGCCGCGTCCGGTGCGCGGCGGTTGTGGAAGGATCCCGGCAGCGGGGCCCAGGCGGGCGCGATGTCGGGGCTGCTGCACACCACGCTCAGCGGGCTCAACAGCGACTCGTACTGCGAGATCAGCCAGTACCGCGACCAGCACTTCCGGGTGCGCCCGGCGCGGCGGGTGGCGGGGCCCGGCCGGGGCGGGGAGGGCTGAGGCCGGGATAAGGCCGTGCGAGGAACCGGGCAGCGGGAGGGCACGGGGCGGCGGGAGCGGCACGGCGAGCGCGCTGAGCCCGCGGCCTGCGCCTCTGTGCCCGCAGGGTAGCAGGCAGCTGCAGGAGAAATCGCTGAAGATTTCCTCCACGCTCTATGTCGGCAACCTGTCCTTCTACACCACCGAGGAGCAGATCCAGGAGCTCTTCTCCAAGTGCGGGGATGTCAAGAGGATTGTCATGGGTCTGGACAAGATCAAGAAAACCCCCTGTGGCTTCTGCTTTGTAGAGTATCCTTTCTGGTTCCCTGCTGTCAGTACGGGTGTGCTTGGCACCTGTAGTTTCTCTGCACAGGAAGTGTATCAGTGCTGCTGCTGGAAAGATGATAGCCAGGTGCTTCCTACCAGGCACATCCTGTCCCTCCTTGCACCTTCCTCTCTGCACCCCGACACTGACTGTATAGTGGTGCCGTATGTGACAAGTGCCACCAGAGCTCTAGTTTCTGGAGGTGGAAGAGAACCCCTTTTAATTCATTAATTTCTTTAATGCTTTTAGGGCCAAAATGAGAACTGTTAGTCATCAGCCTGACATCTTCCGTGTCCAGAGCACATGTTTGCTTTCTCATCTCAACTGCACACCTGAAGGAAGTAGCAGGATAAGCCATGGGGGCATTTTCAAGCAGAGGGTACACGCTTATACAGGTTGTGCCAGGAGCTGTCTGTGCAAAGCTCTCCTTTTGTTCTATTTCAGTCAAGTTTTACATAGTACAAAAAGGCTGATTTCTTGCCCTTAGCAAGGCTTTAATGTCTGTGTTCCATTGTCTTGGTCTTGTCTGTGCAGGTACTCACATTAAAGTACAGAATCCTTGCTGAGCTGGTCTTAGCTTGGATTTACATGAGTGCAGTTTTTGATCCCATAAAGAAGAGCAGAAGAGGCTGGGAGGCAGTGGGGGGAGTTCAGCTTCTCAAATACAATACTTCCCTCATTTTTTTCCCTGTGCCCAACAAAAAGCACCCTGAGTTGTCCTTAGAGAGTGCCTCAGGTACTACACAAGAGCAGATGCTGAGCACGCCATGAGGTTCATCAACGGCACCCGGCTGGACGACCGCATCATCCGCACGGACTGGGACGCAGGGTTTAAGGAGGGGAGGCAGTATGGGAGAGGAAAGACTGGAGGACAGGTAAAAGCAATGCCAGTTCATCCCTGAATTCCATCCTGTAAGACTCTGTACTTACTTGCTGGTTTTGTCTCAGGGAGAACAATGTGCAGACTGTAAAGACCTGATAACCAGGGTTACTCACTCTCAGGTTGTTTTGGTAATTGACACTTGGTGATAAAGGCTGGAAATAGAACTTAAGGCCACTTTTGTTTAGGACTCCAAACTTCCTGCAATGCAAGCAGAATGTTCTCTAATCCAAGCTAGTACCCTTGAAATGATCCAGAATTTGAGTAGAGAGAAGCAGTGTGGCTGCCAGGCCCATCTCATAACACAGCAGTTTCCCCAAGGCCAAAGATGAGGTTTAGATGAGATAAAGTGTTCTGAAGGCCAAGCCTGGCAGTTCAGAAGGGCATACTGAAAAGCTGAACAAAAATATTTTGGAGTCTTTGCTTCTTACCTGAAAAAAATCTCAACAATCAAATATGTCCCTTTTGGTCATTTTCACCACCATTACCACCTTTTTGGTGGATTAGTCGAAGAGATGTCAGACGAGTTGAAGTGTTTCTAATGTGAGCTTCAGTTCCCCACCAACTGAACAAGGAGGGGATGATGATTCTGAGGTCTGGCAGGGGGCTGGCAGTGCTGGCTGTTAATGTGTGTGTTGTTGCTGTGCCCCAGGTGCGAGATGAATACCGGACAGACTACGATGTGGGAAGAGGTGGCTTTGGCAAGATCATCCAGATGCAGAAGGCAAATCACCAGCCTGCAATCTATTAATTGCCTTGTGGCTCCTAGCTCGTAGAGGGCTCTGTCCTTCCAGAGCTAGCCCTGTTCTCACATTTGGGATGGGGTATGGAGTGATCCAAGTTCCAGCAAAAGGTGACTCTCCTTAGACTGTGGATATACATGTGTTCATTCTCCCTTCTTCCTGAGCTAGAGAGGATGTTCTGTGCTGATACAGGGCAACAAAGGGGAAAAATGGACAGCTCTGTAGGATTTTGGGCAAGAAGAAATGCAGCATGTCACACACACCTTATGCTATGACATACTCTTCGTGTTGCACTTAAGCAGGTGGCTGCCTTCAAGCTGCAACTGCAGCTGTGGTTGCTTTCAAATTGAACTTTTTTAAAAACATTATCACCATTGGAGCCCTCCAGGTGCTTGGGCACCAGTGAGGATGCAGAAGAGATTCAGGTTTCTAATTTACAACCTCACCTGCTCACTGTTTGAATGAGAGAAGTGGACACGGTCTTACCATCCACTTGGAGGTGCTTGTCTGCACATCTAGCCCTTTGGTTGGTCAGGGCCTGCAGAGCATTTCTCTTTGTGATGCCCCCAGTGCTGGCTGCCTGGCTTTTCAGATCCTCACTGTTCGGTGTGATTTTGTTAAAAGTTTCTGTTAATTTTTTTAAATAAACAGTTGTATTTGGTCTGACTGAGAAGAAAGTAATTTCACCCCTAGCAGCCCTTGTAGAGCTGTGTTTTGTATTGGTAGCTAGGAAGCTGTTGATAAAACACCAGTGTTTTGGCTGTTCTTGAACAATGTTCCCACAGTGTCAGGGCTGTCTCTAACATTCCCACCTCACCAGCAGACTGGGGTGGGAGCAAGGTCTTGAGCTATTCAGACCCTATGGCATCTCCTCAGCAGTAATAACTAAGAGAAGGGAGATGGGGGGCATTCCTTACTAAAACATCTGTCCTCTGGAGCAGCTGCTCTGTGTACTGAAGTTGTGCTTCCCAGGAAGTGGCCGGACATCTCCTGCTGGTCAAAAGTAGACAATAAATATTTAGTTTTCCTTTGCTCCCACATGCAGCCTTGCTTTTGCTTTATTAAACTGCCTTTATCTTGGCCCACAAATTCCATTCCCATCTTCCTTTCTCCCTGCCTTCCTCCCAGTGAGGAGGGGAGTGAGAGAGCAGCTTGGTGGGTACCTGGTGTCCAGGCAGGGTCAGCCCACCACAGTTTGGTGCCCAGGGTGGGGGCTGAGGCAGTGGCTGTTCTGTGCTAAGTGTGCTTTAGCCATAGTAGTTACTAAGTAGGCAGCTCCTGTTGGGCCACAGTATTTGTTGGTTGCATTTCTTATCTCTTTACTTTGCTGGGCTTTGGGAACATGTTAGTACAAACCATGGCTCTGTGCTTTGCCCTGGCACTGATGGCCTTGCTCTGCTGGGGGAGCTGCCTTGTGGAGAGGATCCATTTCCCACTCCCACCTGGTGTGGGTGGCTTTATTGTTCCTGCTCAGCTTTATGTGAGATATTTAATGCTACTAATTAACATGGTTGGCATATCATGGGGTCTGTGTAATCTGGTGTCATCCTGGTATAAGACAATTTTTGGGTGAGTCAGTACTGAAATGTGCCCTGAGGCAGCTGGTCCGTGGGTGGCAGAGTGTGTGGAAGGATTTGGGCAAATGCCTGGGCTAGTTATCACCTCCCATAGCCTGGGACTACACCTGAACAGGCAAGTAACCCTGGCAAAGTGACGTGCCAACTGACAGAAGGTGCCTAGCCCAGTGAAAACCAGCAGCTTCTGGCACTGTACTGGGGCTTGGCATGTGCCTGCAAAGCCCAGTTCAGGGCTGTCAGAGGGCTGTGGTTAACTCAGGGACCCCAGCCACCTCTGAGAGTAACCTGATTGAGACTGGGGACAAACTCCATCTGAGGTGATAGGGGCCCAAACAAGAACTGCAGTTGCCCCAGTTGTGGAAAAAACCCAGTGGACATGGAAGTCAATGGGTCTATATCACCAGTTATTAGGGGAGGAGGGAGAAGAAGGGATCCATCAAGAAGTTGGTCCTTGAGAAAAGAAAATGCAGGAAGGAGTGAGGGAATTCAGATAAGAAGCAGAAACCACCCAGTCTGCCCTCATCAGAACTTTGAAACATGTGGAAAGATTACAGCCCTGTGGAGTCTTTACTGGCTGCTCTGATGCTGGCATAACAGGGCCCAAAGTCAGCAGGAAGGTAGGGATGCCCAAGAGCTATTCAGCTCTTGGGAACAAAATCAGAGATGTCACCACGTGCCTATGGATGTAATCAAGATACCAACTATGTCTCCATCAGCTAGCAGGGAGGAGACACCAGGTTTCCTAGGCTTTGGGGAAAGTGCATGTTCAGGTTATTGTTAGCTTGTGAGCCCTCTCCATGGAGTAACCTGGACAAATCACAGAATCACAGAGTGAGTTGGGCTGGAAGGGACCTTAAAGACCAGCTAGTTGCAAGCACCTTGCCATGGGTAGGGACACCCCTGAGGTGGAAAGTGACACAAGTGGCTTGGTGGGCACCTGGTATCCAGCCACTCCAACATTGAATCCTGCAGCAATTGCAGTTTGTGTGTCAGAACCACTTTCTCTGACACAAACTGGGTGGGGCACACATCTCTTGGTGTAAAGCTGCTGTCACTTGCAAACACAGAGATGGACTCTAGGAGGGTGCACAAGTCTCACCATGGTTCTCTGCACTTCTGTCTTGCTGGCTTTTCCTCTCCTGCTGTGCAGTAGCTCAGGGCTGATGTTAAAAACAAGTTGCTTATGCTCTCAATCAGACCAGTCCATACGTTTCATATCAGCAGCTTGAGAAAATTCAGGAGAGTTTTCCCTGTTCTGTCACCTGTCCCACAATTGGAGTAGCCTGTAAAACAACAAATGCTCAGTGATCACTAAAGAGAGGAGGGAACTAAGATCTCCCTTCCATTCATTTCTTCCCATTTTAAGATGAGCATGGCCAGCACTCTCTAGCCTGTTCTTATGTCCAAACAAGATGAGATCTAAACCCTTTTTGATCTGTCCCCAAGAACCTCTCAGGTAGGTTCCTCAGGGCAGATAATTCCATTGAACAAGTTAAATTCTGTCTGTAAATTTGGTTTGTATTATGTAAACAATAGCAGCTGCTCCCTGCCCAGTAACGTGTCATGATTTTTCATGCATTATCTTGTCCAGGATGATAGAAACTGTTGCACACCTATGTGCAGACCAGGCAGTTAAATTAGTTTAACACTCACATTACCCCTAAGACTTGATAACTGAGCTGAGAGGGGTGTTACATTTAGTTTGTCAAAATGTCTCCTATCTGTTTGTTTTGCAAGTCAGGTGGCTGTGCCTGTACAGCTGTCACAGGTCTTAAAGGAACTGCATGTTTATCCTTCAGCAGGTTTAAAAAATGTCAGGATTTACCAGGCCAAGGTGCAGGCTGCCCTGAGATGCAGTGAAATGGAACAGGACATTGGCATAAAAATGGAAAAACAAGAGCAGTCTTCCATCCAGCCTTGCAAAGCACCATCAGTGTGAGGTCCTGTGTGGAGAATATGAATTAGAGATGGAATAATTGTTTGGATAAACACAGTAGGAAAATGGGAAAGCTTAAGGAGGACACGAGGATGTAACAGCCTTCAAACTCTATGATTAGCAAAGAAATCTCTTGTGTATGAGGCTGGGAAACCAGCACACCTATGCAGCCTTTGGTGATCCTGATAGTGGCAGAGAAGGGGTTGTTCATCAGGAAGCAGCCACACTGATGGAAAATTACCCATTTGCACCATAAATGTGCCACTTGCACTGCCCATGCTGCCTCTGCCATCTCCTCCCTGCACCACTCACTCACTCACTCACTCACTCACTCACTCACTCACTCACTCACTCACAGGCTCACTTCCACCTCAGTGAGGTGTGGGTGCCATGAGGGTACAGCTGTCTCATGAGAGAGACTCCTCTGAAGCTCCAGGGTGACATCCTGCTGGGTGCAGGCATCATCACAGCATGCTGGCAGCTCCAGCACAGGCTGTGAGAGGAGCCACCCTTTGCCTAATTGCAGTGAGGACTGGGGGACAAGAGCAGGAACCAGGGCAGCAGCTGCAGCACTGGGAGGAAAGGAGAACAAGGGAAGAGAAGCCATGTGGCAGCAGGTCATCATGCCAGGCCTGCAAAGGCAAAGAGAGGCAGGCACTGAGCCTGTGTGTTTATAGAGAGCTGGCCACCTGGCACAGCTCAGGGCAAGAGGATTACTGGATGCACACGGGCTCCTCACAGCTACTGACTGGGTCATGTGTGCTTAAGCTCACCACAGAGAACAGAAGGGTTGGGCCCTGCCTGGAGCCAGGTGAGAAAGGAGTGATAAGAATCTCCCCCATCACCGACTTTGATTTCCTGGAGCCCTTCTGGACTGCGAGGGAGCATAACCCAGTGCTGCTGCAAGAAATGTCAGGAGCTGATCCCAGTTTGCTGTGTTACACCAGTGACCCCACCTGCCTGTATCAATTCCCTAAATTCCAGGACTCAGGCCCTGCTGCTGGATTCATCCCACTCAGCAGCCACTGCAGCTCTGCCCCACCAGCAGGGAAGGGGATCTGACAGTGCTCAGATTTACAGGGAAGAAGATGGCACATTAACTCCTCACATTGAAGCATTTGGTGTCACAGAGCAGAGCAGACTTGCCAGCCTATTTTAATTCCCAAGCGGATCAAAATTTAATCTGCTGCTACATCCCTGCCTGCCAGGGCCTGCTCTGGCCAGGGAGCAGTGCAGGGACAGGGGCAGGCTCTGCAGCTGCAGCTCTGCCTCCAGAGGCTCAGCAGCACAGCCCCCCATCTCCATCCTGCCCCCAGCCCGTATGGCCACACTCATGGCCTCTTGGTACCCCCCTGGAGGTGGCAGGCATCCGGTGTCCAGAGAGCTGCTCTGAAGGATCCACCAGGAAAGCCCCATGTCCCCCAAAACCAGCTGGATATGAAGTTGTCCAGATAAGATATGAAGTTATGAATGCCATGGGGTGTGGTGAAGCCAGATGGGGAGGGAGGCTGGCAGTCACCCCAACAGCCCAAGCCAGCAGCACTGCATCCCTGGCATGACCCCAGAGCACATTGTCACCAGCGAGTGGCCACAGAAGCCTCGCCAGCCACCTGCCTGCTCAGCATGGCTTGGGCCAGACACAGTGGGACTCAGCAGCCCTGCTGCTCCCCTTTCAATCCAGGGGGGAATGGCAACGAGGAAATCACAAATCAAGCCTGGGGAGGAAATGACCCAACTGCCAGGGCAAACCACATGCAGCTGTGTTGGGGGTGGTTCCTTCTTTCTTTCCCCAGAAGGGTGGGTCATCACAGCCCTCCCAGCAGCAAAGCCAGGCTCTGCTTTTTGCTGATTCTCCCAAACCACAAAAGGGCCCCTCCCAGACTGGTAGTGGAGGGGAAAGGCACCCTCCAGCCCCCAGCCCCTGTCGGGCTTCCCCAGGAACATGCTTTCCTCCCAGGCCCTGTGGGATGGAGCTGGGCTGCTATCAGAGCAGGCTGCTGGGGCAGCAGGTACAGCAGTGACCCCGATGGTTTGTGCAGACACACACGGAGGCTCTGAGTGTTGTTCTGGCTGTTGCTGTGCTGAGATGGGCAGTAACCCCAGCACGGCCTGGGAAAGGCAGAGGTGCTGCCCAGCAGAGGATGTGGTGCCATCCCTGGCAGCCCTGCTAGCCTGCACAGAGAGGGAGACAGGGACCCCCAGAGTGGGTGCAGAGCTGGGGAAGCCCCCACAGGCTGGTGGCCAAGGACAGGAGCCTGGCCCAGAGCCTGGGGGGGAACAGGGCTGCTGTAGCCATGGCTCAGTGGCACTGACTCCCCAAAGCTTTCCCTGCTGAGCTGCCATGGTGGGAGCTGTCCAGAGCTTCCAGAATCCTGCTCCATGCCCTGAACTCTGCCAGTCCCAGTGGATGCCCAGGCTGGGATGGCAGAGCTCAGTGGGATGGCCTGTAACCAGGCAGGGATGTGCCCATGGGCACAAACAGACCCACAAACGGATGTGGGCAGGGATGTGCACATGCATGGGACACAGACACAAACAAAGGCACAGGGGCTGTGCAGTGCCAAGGCAGGGGGTGACAGCTGCAGCTGTATCACAGGCCCATTGCCCTCTAGCCTTGGGTAGCAGCACCCAAAACTGGGTGAATGAGCACAGGGCAGGCTCAGGGCTCAGCAGGGACCCTGTGCTGCCTCGGGCCAGAAGATACCCACGAGGTGGGGTGGTGAAGCCAGCATGGCACACTGAGGCACCAGCCTGACTAGGAGGGCTGGCAGCACCCACAGAGTCACCTGTGCCTGGGGGCTGGAGCCTGAGGCTCTGGCAGGGACAGCAGCCTGGGACACTGGGACAGTGAGTGCCTGTGCTGGGGCCAGAGCAGGAGCCACAGCCCCTTCTGCTGCAGGGACAGCCCTGGGGGAGGGCTCCCAGCTCCAGCACAGGGGCCAAGCAGCGCTGATGGTGCAGGTAGCTCAGCACTGACCGTGCAGTGACCTTGCACCACTGCCAATGAACAGCGAGAGATGCCAAAACCAAGCACAGTCCATCTGCCTTAAATTAGGTTTGTTTTGGATACTTATGTCAGATCCGATTTAGACCAGAACAAAATCTGGAAAATCATCTTCTCATGGATGCAGCCCAGCTTCTAGTCAGGCTTCCTCTGCAGGCCATTGCTGGCACCTCCAGGAGGGATTATTTCCAAGGCCTTTACTGTATCCACTGCTCTGGAACTTGGTGTCACAATGGCCTGAAAGGCAGGACCATGGCAGGCTGCTGTCCTGCCCCCCCAGGTACCAGCAGCAGTGTCTGGAGCTGGTTTGAAGCACTGCTTCACAGCTCCTGGCTCACAGTGAGCACTGGTGGCTCCAGCTGGCAGGGTTTGGGCAGGGTTTGGGCAGGGATGTCACCCAGCACTGTTCTGCACTGGCACCCAGCCCAGTGGCAGGTAAGGTCCTGCCAAGGAGCCCATGACTCCAGGCCATTAACAGCAAGACTAACAGGAAGAAGCACTTAAAAACATTTAATTTAATAGATTTAAAAATTCACCCTAAAATTATAGAAAGGCAGATGAGGTTGGACACAAGTACAACTACACTGAGGACATCTCACTGACACTTGAGCAAGACATTTACATCAAACAGCATGGTCAGGGCAGTACCAGTTTGCTAGCAGTGAGTACCAGAGTACTGTGAGTACCAGAACAAGTTGCAGTAAGCCTTCCTGCAGAGCTCCAGCCATGGCTGCCAGGTACACATCTGGCACCTGGAAGGCAGGGAGGAGGTGGTGAACACAGCCACGTGGCAGATGGAATGAATACAGCTGCACCATCACGTGGGGCCTCCGTGCACAGAGAAAGCAATTTTCATGGCCAGGGGGCTGTGCTGGTGTCACTGCCCCTCTGTGGGACTGGAGGAGGGCAGAGACCAGCCCTGGCCACCAGCACTCCCACCCAGACTTCCCTGTGAGGGGAAGAGGCAGCACACGACCCAGCTCTGCAGTCCTGACTCTGTTTTGCCAGTAGGTAGGGTCAGAGACACAGACACCAAATTAAGGAATATATATACTCTATGATTTCCCAACTGTTCTAAGTCCTCAGTTTCCTCTAATTGTACCCCCAGTTAGCTGTCCACAGAGTTCCCAGTCATTGTCCTACACAATACACCCTGTGACTATAATCACTCAAGCTTCACAATATCCAAATAGAGCTTGAGAGCATTTCATGCTTTGGTACCACATGGATTGTCTAGTATCAGTGGAGGTAGTTGGTAAAATAATTGTTTCATGACCATCCAAACCTTAACACATACAATGCAATTATCACAACAAAAAGCAAAAGGATTAGCATCAATAAAACAACACCAGGGTGAAGCACTCAGTTGAAAATTCTGGTAGCTGTAGGCACCCATCCAAAAAGAATGTCCCACCATCCATATTCTCCATCACATGATGGACAGTAATCAAAGCCTTTTATCCATTCTCCTGGGCTTGTTTCAGCAAGCCTCAGGTCTGTGTGTTGGAACAGAACCTTGACCAGTTCATACCAATGGGAGTAGGCTGCAAGTCATCAATCAGGGTATAATTAGGTTCCAAAAATTGACAGGATATAACAGGAAGTAAAAAACTAAAAATCTTCATTTAAAAAATAGAAAAAAAAATAAATAACTAAAAGCCTAACATTGCAATAAAGTTACGGGTACAAATATTGGAGTGACTAATATATCTTCAGTAACATTACTGAAGATTAATATATCTTCAGTAACATTATCTACAAATAGAAAATCACAAGAGATTCTGTTGTATCTCATTGTACACAATCTCACAAAGTGTACCACTGACTTTTTCAGATCCTGGCCAATAATTTGCTGCAGGGTATTTAGTATTACATCCAAAGCAGCCAAAGCTAACAAATTAGTATTGTAAATGTTATTCCAAAATGCATCCTGCACAAAAGAATCCAAACTCAATCTAAAAACTTCTTAGAGTCCCCTGAGTCTAGGGTTATCCCTGATGCTCCCTGGTCATGCAAGCACACCACCCAAGAGAAAAGATGTTCCCCTGTTTTTTCCTAAACTGCTCAAATATTTAATTCATACTGAGTATAATCTTCTATGAGTATCCCTCCTGATCATTAGCATCTAATTCTACCATTTGTCTCCATGCTGGTATCACATCTACACATTCATCTCGGGAACCAACCTCATCAGAATCCACAGCAGCCCAAATATCTCCATTCCATTTATCAGGATCCCACTGCACACCTGCCTCTGCAATCACTGCATGCATTTTCTTGTGCTTCACTTGCCCCCTCCTTTCCTTATACTGAGCTACTCAAACTGCAGCCTTCTCAGCAAGTCTGGTAAATCCATCTTGTCAGCAAGCAGCTTAATTTGGCATTTTAGCATTACAATTTGATTCTGCAACTCACATCTGTTGGTTCATGTTAGAGCATTTCAACAACTGTTCCTTTTGTTGGTGTTTTGTTTGTTTGATATACTGTTAACAAAATCCATCCTTGCCTTTCCGAATCCACAAGTTCTTTTCCTTTTTCAGTATGTGATTTTTGGATGCATTTCAATACATCCAACAGTTCAGCTTCTTTTAACTGACTTCCCCATTGCTCACATGGTCCTCCAACCTTAGCCCACCTGAGGACCAGTGAACTATATGGAAGTTCTTCCCATCTGGGAATTTCATACAGGACTGGTTACTTTAATTTAGATTTTAAAAGCAACAGTTTGTTCTGACCCTGTTGATTTTGTTTTGCTAGTGAGTAGGGTCAGAGACACAGACCCCAACTTAAGGAACAGTGGCATTTACTATGATGGAAAACTGCAAAGAATCACAAAAGGATAAGCTAAGCAAGGCACCTAACCATGAGCAAAGAGTTGCAAAGGGACAAGCTGAGCAATGCTAATCATTGCTAGGAAAGAATGCCTACAGTGATTATGGAAGAGCCATCACACATCATCCAAGCCCAAGAGACATCAGCTCTGGGGGGAAGCTGTCACAGCCAAGGGCTGGAGAACCACGCCAGGAGCTGGGAACTCCTGCAGTGCCTCCTCCTCTGCAGGCCACGAGGCTCCCCCACTTTGCTGTGACAGTGGTCCGGGGTGTACACGGCTAAACAAACCAGCTGACATCATTTCTAATTTCATTTTCCTGTCAGCTTCCTCCCAGAGCCTGGCCAGGGCTCAAGGAGGATCCAAGGGAGTTGTCTTTGATCCTATACCCCCTAGTTAGGCCAGATGTGGCCTTATGCTGTTTCTAGATACAGAAAGGTGAACATGTTTTGCCAATAAGTAAGTACATATAACAATACTTTGTTAATGAGTGGAAACATACAACATTCAGTTGGGATGTTCATCCTAGGTCAGCTTTGACTCAGGACCTTTTGTTCAGACCTTAGTACTTCACTCTGGGACTCAGTCTCTGCAGGAGAGCGGATGGATGGACTGTCTGGATCAGGATCTTGTCCCAAAGTGGCAAAGAGGTCCATGAAGCACTGGTCCCCAGGCCCTCAGACTGCAGCAGCCCCAGGGCTGAGGTCCAGCCCAGGATGGTGCAGAGGTTTTTCTGCTGTGGCACAGGCTGTTTCCGCATTTTTCTCTTCCACGCTGTTCCAAATCCCATAGGTGAAGTAAATAATGAAACCTGCAGGACAGTTTACATAATGAAATGTGCAATGGTGGGTTGGCAGCACTAACAAACCCCCAGGAGAGACCCATGGGCACTGCACTGCCCAGCACAGGACACCTACCCACAACCATGCAGACGGCAAACCGCGCCCAGGTGCCCGCACTCAGCTGGACCATCAGCAGGATGTTAATGAAGGTGCTGAGGATTGGCACCAGTGGCAGGAAAGGTACCTGCAAGGGACAAGAAGTGCTGTGTCAGCTGTGCCTTGAGGGACCAGGCTGGGCTCAAGGATGCTACTGGCCAATGGAAGGACCCCCTCCCTGCCACAGCCCAGAGCACCCAGGCACCTCCACACTGAGGACTGCTCCTCAGAGAGACACTTTTTAGGGCTTTCCTGGTGACTGCCTGGCAGCAAGCCCTGGCAGAACCTGCAATGCCCAGATCCTGATGGAGTCCAGGGGGTGCAGACACCAAGATGCAGGGGGCTGCACTCACTTTGAAGTTTAATCGTGCATTGCTCTGCGGCTGCCTCCAAATGATGATGGTGAAAATGAGCAGGGCCACGAGGAGCAGCACCAGAAGCACAACAGAGCCCACATTGGCATCCTTCAGTGCATCCACACTGAGGGTCAGGACCACGCAGATGACTGTGATCAGTGCAGCTGCAAGAGAGGGGGTTGTCAGGGGACTGTATGGCACATGGCCTCCCTGGGGCCCTGAGCCTCACCCACAGCTCTGCTGAGGCACCCACTTCTCTTGGTCAGGTCCAGCACGCACTGCCTCTAACATCCACCCCAAAGCCTTAGGAAAGTACTTTGCTGGAGGCACTTCCCAGACCAGCAAGCTGCAGGGAGCCTGTGCTTGGCTGGGCTTGGGCCCAGCTCTGACGCTCACCCAGACCTGGCTGAGCCACCCCACTCTGGCTGTACAATGGAGCCATTGATAGATCAAACCCTGCTGGCTGAGCCCAAGCACTCTCAAGGGGCTGGGAACTGCCCTTGCTGGTGGCCAGCATGGGTCAGGCTCATCATAGAGATCTCCCATGACCACCTGCACATCCCTGGCTTAGCACCCATGTCCTCCAACAATGCCTGTGCACCCCAAACCACAGCTGTACCCTGCACTTGGCACCTTGCTTAGGGCTCAGCACCTTCTGGCACTGCCAACAGCGACTGGCAACCCAGCCACTCTCCTCTGCCTGGCTTGCTCTCCATCCCTTCCACCTCTACAGAGACACGCCAAAACACTCCAGCCCCTGGCAGGAGGGGACACCAGCCGCCAGTTCCCACTGACTCACCAATGACCGCGACACAGACATAGACAATGCGCCCCGAGAGCACAGTGGGCGTGTCCCCGGGCGGGTTGAAGAGCGTCGCCAGGGACAAGGTCTCTTTGTGCTGGGCACTGGCAGCACTGATGGCTGGGTTCATGATCACTCTCTCCTCCTCGTTCCCATTCAGCTCCAGCATTTCCACGGCCTTCCGGGAGTTCGGCTGCCTGGGCTGGTACCTGAGCAGGTAAGACAAGCTTGCAGCAGAGCCCAAGAACTTCCTAGCCCAAGGGAACAGTGGGCAGCACCTTCACATCCCCGCTGCTCCGGCAGTGGCCCCGCGACAGCCACTCCAAGGATATGCCCAGAGTCACACACAGGCTCTGGTCAGCAGCCTCCATCTTGGGGGCTTGACACTTCCCCAGGATGCATCATGCCCCTGGAAAACAGCTGTGGCTACAAGCCCCCAGGATGGTGTGAGGAACATCCACCCTGGGCACCGCCAAACACGAGGAGTCACGCACCGGAGGATGAGCACGCACACCGCCACCAGGGAGTAGGCCAGCAGCGTGCCGATCGACATGAGGTCCACCAGGTCCTTCAGGTCAAGCAGGAGGGCAAACACCGCTGCAATGAGGACAAGCAGCATGAGCACAGCTCCAGACCACTGTCACAGACATATTTTCTGAAAAATCCTTTCGCTAGGATTTTTCTCCTGAGAAGCTGAGAGGCCTCAGAAACTAAATGTAAACAATAACTATCTGATGGCTGTGGAATGTGGTCTGGAGATGGTTTACCATAAGGTGCATCTTTGACTGGTCTCATGTGAATTGTTTTTACATGATGACCAATGACAGCCAGCTGTGTCGAGGCTGTGAGCAGTCACACAATTTTATTATTCATTCCTTTCCTTGCTAGCCTTCTGATGTCTCTTTTCTCTCTATTCTTTTAGTATAGTTTTAGTATATAATTTTCTTTTAAAATAATATATATCATAAAATAATAAATCAGCCTTTGGAAACAGGGAGTCAAGATTCTCATCTCTTCCCTCATCCTGGGGACCCGCAAACACCGCCACAGACCACCGCAGGGCTGGGTGTGAGGAGGTGGCCAGGAGCCTTACCTGCAAAGAACCCCGAGACAAAGGTGGCGATCAGAGGGGTCTTTCTGCCACTGTGGATCCGGGAGAGGAACTTGAAGAGCAGCCCATCCTCTGCCATGGCATGGATCACTCGGGGCATGGGAAACATGGAGCCCAGCAAGCTGTTGTGGAGAGAGATTAGGCAAGCTGCCCACATCTACCACCCAAAACGGGAAGGGACCAGCTCTGTGCCAAGAGCAGGACAGCAACTGGACAGAGCAAATCCCCAGCCCAGCCAGGTTAATGCTGTCGGTCCCTGTGCTGTGCCCCAAACAGTGCCAGGAATATGGCAGTCCTACCTGGTGGAGAGGGCACAGAGCGAGCCAACAGCAACGGCGTAGCGGGCGGGCTCCCAACCAACCTCCTTGAAAGCCTCAGGCAGAGGACTGCTCTTGTTCAGGAGGAAGTAGGGCACCATGAGAGTCAGGGATGCAGACACCCCGAAATAAGCCACAAAGCAGATGAGGAGGGACACAATGATGCCAATGGGAATCGAGCGCTGTGGGTTCCTGGCTTCTTCCCCTGTGCAGACACAAGAGGCCACATGTGCCCCACTCCACTGCACAGCATGGGACCAGTACCCCCAGGGGATGAGCCAGAGTAGGGACTTTCCATGGCAGCACAGGACAGGGGAGCAGCAAGCAGGGGCTGTCGGAAAGGAGGGGTCCCTGGCCATGCTGCTGCTGCACTAGCAGAAGGAATGGAGCTGCCTGGCAGCCTGGGCTTGCAGCCAGCCCTTGGCCATGCCAGCCCTTCCCCCCCACCATCAGCTCCCACTCCCTACAGAGCCTGTTGAACAGAGATCCTCCTTGAACATGTGCTCGGCTTTGCAAAGGTGTGCTGCACCAGGCTCCCAGCAAGGGGCTCAGCGGCAGGAAAGGAGGAGACTGCTGGGCAGCCCCTGGAGGCAGGGTGGCACAGGCAAGGTCAGGCAGAACAGCCTGTACCAGCCACCCACTAAGTAGATTTCTGGGGTAATGAGAGGAAATTAAGAGAGCTGCCTGTGCTCCAGGAAGCAGCAGTTTTGCATGAACCCAGTCATTTGGAAAAAGGCTGCCTGAGGCTGGGAATAACTAGGAGACACCAGCAATTCCCAGCACTGTGGCAGGCTCGGCACAGCAGTCAAAAGGCTCCCTGCTGCTCTGGGAGCTGGCTGTGCAGGCAGGGTGCAGCCCTGCTCCCACCATGTGGTGTAATGAGCCACTTTTCCTGGGGCAGGGCAGGCTCTGAGCCCTTTTGTCTGGCCCAGCTGAAGACACACACTCCACAGGGAAACCTCCCAGGAGCAGTGAGACCAGCTGTTTTCCCACACCATGTGGGAGCATCCTCCCCATCAGCTCCCAACCAGCTGCTGGCTGTGCAGGGGAAATGCCCACGCCGCCCTCACCCAAGGCAGTACCTGTGGTGGCAATGCAGTCAAAGCCCACGAAGGCATAGAAACAGGTGGCAGCGCCAGTCAGCATCCCTTCCAGTCCAAAGGGGAAAAACCCACCAGAGCCAAAAGCTTTTTTCCTGGAAGAAATGCAAGAGAGCAGCTGCCGTGAGGTGCAAGGACAGCAGGGCCTGTGCCTGCCCTATGGCAGATCCCAGTTGCTTACATGTCATCCGGTGTGTCTAGCAGTGACAAATTGACATGGCTCTCCTCTGAAAGCTGCCAGTTCTTGATGTTTCCCTTGATGAAGCCAGCAATGATGACAAAGCTCAGCACCAACAGGTTCACCGCCGTGAAGATTTTGTTCACCAGGGCAGATTCACTGACACCAAAAGACAGCAGTACTGTGGGGACAGAAGAGGTGAGTGAGGACCCAGCAGGCTCCTGTGCCATCACCCATGGTACCATGGAGCCACTCTCCTGCATACCCACCAGTAAGCAGCAAAATCAGGATCAAAGCAAAGAAGTCTGGATGCTCAGCCAGCACTCCTGGCACATGCATTGGGATGTTGGTGGTGAAGAAGGTGGAGATGTGGTTGCCGATGATGTTGTCAAATGTTGCACTCCAGGCTCGAGCCACACTGGCCGTACCTGGTTGATGGCAAACCTGTGCATTAGTCTGAGCCCATGGCAGACTGGCACCAGCCACCCACCTCCCTGCTGATCCCACCCCACACCCTGCCCCCAGAAGCCTCCTATGGTGCCAGCAGGGCACTGGAAGGAGCCCCACGCAGCCTGCCTGGCCTCGTACCTATCACATAGGAGAGAATGAGGTTCCACCCGGCTATAAAAGCCCAGATCTCGCCGACGGTAACGTAGCTGTAGAGGTACGCAGAGCCAGCCTTGGGGACACGGGCCCCAAACTCTGCATAGCAGAGTCCAGCCAGTACCGATGAGAAAGCAGCCACCAGGAAGGAGAGGACGATGGAGGGACCAGCCATCTCCTTGGCCACCTCCCCGGCCAGCACATACACACCAGCCCCTAGTGTGCTGCCCACCCCCAGGGATACGAGGTCCACTGTGGAGAGGCAGCGAGCAAAATGTGTGTCATCAGAGCTCAGGTCCACCATGCGCCGGCGGATCAGCTTCTTCCCAAAAACGGTCATTTTTTCCCTCAGCATCTTGTCTGCTCCTCAGTGAAGCTCAGCTGGTGAAAAGCCCTGCAAGAAAAGGGAAATGTGAAGCTCAGTGTCCTTCAGGCAGCAGGACTGGTACTGCAAGGGGCAGGGAAGGCAATGATGCCCACGGGAGCCCAGCTCCCAGCTCACTCATTGGCACCACACCCCTGCCACACTGGTTGGCCAGAGACAGTGGTGGGGCACCCTCCAAGGCACTGTGGGGCTGCACACACCCTGCCTGCACAGCCCTTCCCCACAACAGTGAGTCAGGGATGAACCCAGTCAGTCCATGCTGGGAAATGCTCATTGCTTAAGCCCTGTGTGGTCTCAACCATAGAACTCATAGGCGTGTCCCAAAGCTTGCCCACCGCTTCCCAGGCTTGTCAGTCTGGAGATCCTTCAGACCAAACTTGACTGCTGGTACATTTCTCCAGGCTGGAATGTGGGCAGCAATGATGCGGAGACAATTCCTCCATAATTCCTTGCCTGCTAACAGTGCTTGCTAAGCAGTCTGCAAGCTCTACAGGCTGTAATCACCCCGAATGTGTGACATCCCCACCCCTCTTGCTCACAGCAGCCACCTATCCCCAAAAAGCTCAGAAGATGAGCAACCTGTGAAGCAGGCATCCAGCACAGAGGAGCTGCAAGGAAAGTGGTTCCCAATGCCCATGGCCACAGCTGGCACTCCTGCCTGCACCGAACCACCCAGCCACCAGTGGCTTCTCCCTTCATCGGCAAAGTGAGAACACTCCATCCACGTGCCCAGGACCGCATGCCACACTACTGTATCAGCCTAAGCACACAAGGATAACTTTGTGACCATTTCCATAGAGGATTATCAGGATCACAGCAGCAGCCACCAACTCGGCTGTTTCCCCATAACCAGCAAACCATCCTGCTTCTTGATAAATCTCCTCCCGAGCTGGCACGTGTCACATTCAGCCTTTACCCCAAGTGCAACAAGTCCCCCAGCACGAGCACCCTCCTCAAACACTACCTGGACAACTCTAGCTGCCTTCCCCAGCGCTGCTCAATTGTTCCAAGTACCTCCAGCACCCGAACTCGAGATCCGCATGGGTCAGGCGGCAGCAGGAGCCTCCCGCTGCATCCCGGTGCCTACCGCAGCCCGGGAGCGACTATCGCATCCCGCCGCGACTTGGCGCAGGTGTGGGGAGCTGTTAGCTCGGGACCACCGCCCCAGCCCCCGCGGGGGCATCTGCGTCCCCAGGAGCGTCCGTCAGCCTCTGTCCTGCCGCGGAACCCGGGTACGGCAGAATTCGAGCGCGGCAGGAGCGGAAGGAGCGGCCGCGTGTGGGCTGGCGGCAGCTGATGCAAGATCGGCACCGGTTGCGCCAAGCCGCTCCCGGTCCGGCGGCAGCGCCCGCCACACTCACCTGAGGCGCCACGCTCACCTTCAGCCCGGCTCGGCTCGGCTCGCCCCCGTGGGCCCCCCTTAGGTGAACTCAGTTCCGTTTCGCGCCGCGCCCGAGAGCAGAGGGTGACGAGTTCCGCCGTGATAGTGGTATAAAAGAGGAGGGCGGGAGCCAGGGCAGAACCGACCTTCCTTCTAGCCCCACCCGCCTCCCGCTTCCCGCGCTCGTTTTCGAAAATACAAATTCCCGTGACAAATGGCACCGGGGCGAGGCACGGCTCGACCGGCGGGAATGCGGCTGCTGCGGGCAAGAGACCAGGGCAAGGCACCTTGCTCCCTCGGGAAATGCCACGGAGGGAGCAGCTGAGGGTGCCCTGAGCCCAGCTGTGCCATCAGAACGGAGCCTGGCTCGGCCAGATCGCAGCGAGGCGAGGCGGCGAGGCCAGCGCGCTGCGGGGCCTGCGAGCGGAGCTCCGCCCGCGCCTTGTGCGGGGACTCGCCCCGTTCTGGGAGCAATAGGCACTAAGGGATGGGAAACCCAGTCCTGGGAGAACTGTTCGGCAGCCAGGAGAGAGGCAGGGGCCAGCACCATGCTGTCTCGCTGGGCCCCCCCGTCACTGGGCAGCGCCTGATGCAATCCAGGGCTGGCGTGTCGTGAGCGCCCGTTCAAAGCGGCAGCTCAGGGAGATAAGCCAGCCCCTCGCCGGCATCATCGGCAATGCCCTGCTCCGGCATTGCCGCTAGCGAGGCAAAAAGCTTGTCAGTCTCTTGCAGAGCGGAGGGGAGCAGGGCAGGGCAGGCGGGAGCGCTAGACAGTGCCTCCCCCGCATCCTCCGGGCGGGGGAAACGCCTGGAGTACGCGGTGATGGAAACACCAGCTCATGCTTCTAACTGGAAGTGACACAGTTGTGAAGTGCTCTGCCCCCGCTTCTCAGAATCGCGGAACTGCAGTTCAACACCCCGACCCCATGACGAAATAAGGTCATTACTAAGACACTTCCCACTGATTCCAGGACTGACAGCTGTAGGCAATGACCTGGACAGCACCATCGCCAAGAACGGTGCTGGTCCTCAGCCAGGACAGGCAGCACCACGGGCACAGCAGGACTCCAAGCAGGAGTCACCCTGTCCTAGACGAGCAGGCACTGCGTACCCAGAATAGCAAGGGGGCAGATTACATTTCCCTATTTCCAGAAACCTTCTTGCAAACATCAGGCTTTGGGAGGCAGTTTCCAGAAAGGAGCATCATCAGGACACCAGAGTATGTCTCCAGTTCCCAAACCTCAAGTGCAGCTCCACATATGTCTTCCCAGTGTCCCATCCTCACCTCCCAGTCTTACTGCTCCCCACTCCCATCATCCAGGGCCCTGATCCAGCAGCACAGGCCAAGGGCTGGGAGCAGGCAGAGGCACGGAACAAGCCAAGTGCATGTCTCAACAGGAGCAGCAGGAAGGCAAATAGTGGCAAAGCACACATAGCCAGCATCAAAGGAGGTAGGAGATAGCTCCAGCCCATAAAGCGAGCCAGAAGCCCTGCAGAAACAGATCCACATCAGTCCTCAGATGCCCCCACCACCTTCCACAAATGAAACATTAGAGTATTTTAGATTGGAAGGGACCCATAAGGACCATTGAGTCCAGATTCACCCGCGAGTTCCTCTCTGTTTACAAATAGCACGGCACTTTTTTGAGTCAACTCCCTTAACTTCCTGGTGCAGGTACTATCTTCACCATGCGTGTAGATGGAACACACAGCATGTTAGGGCTCTCTGCTGCAGATTGTGCCAGCACTGGAGCTGCCCCAGCAACCAAGTGCCAAGCAGGGGTGGGAGAGAGCCAACACAGCTTTCCTGTGCAGCCACCCCTGCACACAGTCCAGGGCAGTGCCCCGGGAAGGGGTGTGGGCTACCTGTGAATGTGCATTCCAAGGCAGCCAGGAACACCAGCCAGAAATAACAGGAGCAGGAACAGGCCAGCCTTCCCAGCCCAACCTGAGGGCACTGCCAGCACCAGAGTCTCCAGTGCCTCACCCAGACACAAGGCAGTGCAGAAGGCGCCTGCATCAACTGATCACAGAGAGAAGGCAGCAGAGCAGGGCCAGCATGCAGGAACAGTGAGGGACTGGACTGAGTCCCAAGTGCTGCTTCCCACCACATGCCCCTAGTCACTGACAATAAAGCAGTAATAAATAGCCAAAGCCTGCAGAAGTCTAATGTGCCATCAGCCAGCATTGGCTTTTCCCACATCCAATGTGAAGGTGGTCTAAAGAAGAAACCTGCCCATACAGCTGCCTACCACCACCACACATCCAAGCATCCCACCTGGAAGCATCAATTTTGTCCAGAAATGCTTCCCCAGAGCCACACTGTACCTCCATCCACCAGCACCCAGCTCCTCCTTGTAACAGACCTTAAATCTCTGGCTAAGCAAAACCAGCTGTAGCCAAGCACAGACCTGCCCTGTTCGCCCAGGGCACTGCCTCTACCCAAGCAGACAGCAAGCACCACTGCAAAAGACACCTTTATTTTACATACAAGGAGTTAAAAAATTAATTCAAGAGCTCCACATATATCACTGGCCCAGGGGCTCGCACAGCTGGATAATGGCTGTTGTCTGTCCCCATGTCCCAGCTGTCAGTCTCTCCCCAGGTCACCACTGTCCAACACTGCTTCATCTTTCTGACAGATTCCTGGGAAGCAACATCAAAGCAGTAATGCTTCTGGCACTCAGCACCTGACCCCTGGGAAAGGCCATGAGCTGTATCCCTCCCACCTCACAGCCCTCAAGGGACCACTGGAGCATCCCTGCAGCCTGCCCAGAAGAGAGAGCTCACCACAGTGAGGGAACATACCTGCTGCTCTGAGCTGAGCCTGCAAGGAGGAGATTGTCTGCTGATAGGCTTCACACTGGGCAGTCTTGTCAGCTGCAGACAGGAGGCAAGAAGGTGTGTGCTCAGCCTATCCTAAATACCTCACACCCAGACTCTCTAGGGCAGCACTGAGATCCTGCTCTACCCCCTAAACATGAATCCAGCCCCACTCCCACAGAGCTGCAGGCCCTGGGCTCCAGGTACAAGCACAGGGGATGTCACCTGCACTACAGGTGTCCTGCAATCCTCAGAACAGCCAGCTCCACATACCAAGCTCGCCCTTCACTTGTTCCAGCTCTTTCTTCACACGCTCCAGTTCCTGGGACAGCTGATCACCTGCAGACTGGCAAGAGCAGGGTGCAAGTGTGATGCAGGGAGTTGCAGCCCCCCCACAACACAGCCACAGCACAGCCCATCCTCTGGAGGAGCACTGCAGCCCATCCAACACCCCAAGCTCAGCCCCCTGGGGACCACTGCCAGGGCACATCCATCACAGGAGCAGTGCCTGGCAAAGGAGCTGCTGTAGGGAGCATCTGCCAGCACCCATGGGAAACAAGAATGCCTTTGGCTGCAGCCACAGAGTGAAGAGCCCTAAAACTGCTGGAAAATGCACAAACTTATTTTGCAGGTAGGAGATTTCCCAACTTGGAGATTCATCTTGCAGGCTCTGCACAGCCCATCCTGGGGCCATGTCCTACATGTCAAGACATATAAAAGTGACAACACAAGCCACATGAAGTTTGCGTGTTTCAAAAGGCCCTTAGAAAATCTAGCTGGACAGAAGCCTGCAGTCCCCTGAGCACAGAGAGCTGGTAAAGCCAGGCAAAAAATGCCCATGGACTTGTGTAAACCCCAGAGAAAGGCTGAAACAGCTCAAGTGTCAGCCAGAAATTGGCAGGTCCAGGTCTCATCATCTCCTATCTCTGGCATAGCTGGTCCAAGCCAGAGACTGAACAGTGCTCCATGGTGACAGGACACAGCTGGCTCTTACCTGCTCAGCAGGGACTGCATCTTCACACCCTGAAGTCAGGCCAGGGGCCAACTCACTGGACAAAGAGGACTCCACACACTCCCATGTCTGGTCATTTCTACCTGTGAAGAGAGATATCAGCACTAGAAACCTGCCATCCTCAGCCCCTCTTCAACCTGGCCACAGAGCTGCTCCAGATCAGGGAAAGACAGAACCTGTCCAAGAGAGCCAGAAGTGTCCCAGCACCTCCAGCCCAACAGCTGCTGCTGGGATAAAGTGCTCCTGCATGGCCTGGCTCCCAGAGGCTCTGGGCTCCTGCTGGGAGTCTGCTCTCCCAGTGAGGGCAGGCAGCTGCCTGGGCAGGGTGGGACAGGGCTGTCGCAGCAGAGTGGGGAGAGCCTCCTCGCCTCCCTTCCCTCTGCAGGGCTCAGCACTGCGGGCTGCCCAGCTGCAGTTCCTGGGCAGGCAGCACCCCCTGCCTGCAGCACAGTCTGGAGCACCCTCAGCCAGGGCCACACCTGGTCACAGGGCCTATCTGGGGAGCAGCACTGCCCAACAAGCAGCTGCCCATGTTTCTCCACACTCCCCCCAACACAAGGCAAGAATCTACACCTCCATACTGCTCACCTGCTCCCAAGACGATACTTGCTGCAACCAGCCTTTCTTTGCTCCCATCATTTTCCTGCAGCTCTCGGGTCCTATTGCACACCAGCTCCTCTGTAGTTGATTCTGAAGTGAGACCCAAGAAAGGAAAATAAAGAGCATCAACCCCTGCTAAGAGACTGACCACGGCCACTCCCTCTCCTATGAATGAGCCTCAAGCACCAGATTTGTTTGGATTCTTTGCTGGATGCCTCTCCAGCAAAAGAGGGAAAGTACTTCACCCAGCCTTGCTTGCTCTGCACTTTACCTCCCCTCCTGTGAGCCCAAGCATATGCAGTACCCCCCCAGTCCATTCCCCAGGATGAGCTTTGACCCTGCAGCCAAGACCTGGATGTTCTTCCCATGGCAGCAGTGCCCCTCTCCCATGACTCTGCAGCCTCTGAGGCTTCTGCCAAGACTCACCATTATTGAGGCAAAAACGCTTGGACGAAATCACTTTTTCTGGAGGCCTCAGTGAGGAGCGGGAAGCCACAGTAGGAATTCCTGTAGAAAGCTTTGAGGAGGGCTGTTTACAACTCCCAACCTTGGCAGCAGCTGTAGTGAACAGTAAACACAGAGGCCGCTATTCCCAAGCAGCTCCATTACACCTTCTTCAGGCAGGCCGGGGCTCAGCCAGGCTGCCTGCCCTAGGAGCACAGGCACCAGTATCCTGTGACCCCACAACACCACGGGGTGAAGGCTTCAAACTCAACAGGCTGCCAGCCCACACTGGTGGCAGTTAACACACACCTCGGGGTACGAGACTATTTCCTAGGCTCCTACCTGTACCGCTCCCATGGACTCCCCACTCCCCATGCCCTGTCCCCTTTTTGGGCTGCAGCCCAAGCCCTTCCCCTTCTCCCTTCTAGGTGCAGCACCGTAACCTACGTGCTTCCCTGCTTCGCGCGAGGCAACTGGCAGGTGCAGAATTACTTTTCACCCCTCTGGCCCGGGGGGCGAGTTTGGGAAGGCTGGAAGGCTGTGCCTGCTGCGAAGCCCCACCGGCACGTTGAAGCCTGGACCTGGCAGGCGACGTCAGCTTCAGCCTGGTCCCTGGGGGAGAGAGGGGGTTCTGCAGGGCCGGGCGGGCGGTGCCGTGCCGGGGCTCCCCGCCGTGACCCCGCTTACCTGGGGGCCGCAGGAGCCGCGTTTCCCAGGCGCCGCGCCCTGTGCCGGCCGCGGGGAGCTGCAGCCCCAGCGAGGCCCGTGCGCGGGGCAGAGCGAGCCTGGCGCGGCCGCGACCCGGGGAGCGGGCAGGGGTGCCGGGGCCGCCGCCGGAGGGCTGCCCGGGGCCGCGCCGCGCCCGCCGGGACACAGCGGGCGTGCGAGCGGGGAGGGCGCCGCCGGCCGCGGGCTGCGGGAGGCACCCGAGCTCCCCCGGGGTCGGAACTGGCGCCGGGCCAGGGGCAGCAGCGGCCTCGCAATCGCCCGCGCTCGAGTTTGGGAGCCGCCCGTGGCTCGGTAAGGGCAGCGGCGTGGAGGTGGCGGGTCCGGGGGGCTTGGGCTGCAGCCCGCTGAGCTCCCCCGGGTCCGGCGAGGGCTCCGCGGCCGCCCCGAGGCGCAGGCGGGCGGCGATGGTGCGACACTCCTCCTCGAAGAAGCTGAGGTACAGCGGGGTGGCCGGCGAGCGCAGCGCCGGGACGTGCTGCAGCAGGTCAGGGCAGTCCGGCGAGCCGGGGCCGGGCTGCGGCTCCGGCAGCCACATCGCGCCTCGGAACCGCCGGGGAGAACCGGGGAGCCCCGCCCGCCTCCGCGCTGTGCCGGCCCCGCCCGTGCCCGCTCTGTTCCGGCCGTTGTCCCGCCCCGCCCGTGTCCCTCTCATCCCTGCCGTTCCCCCGCCCCGCCGCTGCCCGCTCTATCCCGGCAGCTCTCCCACCCCCTCGCCGGTGACCGCTCTCTCCGGGCGGTTCCCCCGTCCCGGTAGCCCCCAGGACCAGGCAGACAATTGGCTTCACAGTGGTTTAATGCGAACGGCACCGGGACGTTACACTGGACAGGGTGCAGACAGCTGGATGGATGGCAGCCCCGCGCAGGGCAGGGGAAGGAGCCGCCCCGAGCGCGACTGGCGGCAGCAGGAGGCAGGGACCGAGCCCCTCCGAGGCCACGGCCGCCTCCACCGGCACCGGGCTCCGCGCTGCCCCACGGCCCTTCACGGACCGAGCCAGCCCCCGGAGCAGCTCCCTCGCGCTTTCAGCGACTTCTCCCCAAGAGCCACCTCTCGCCCAGCAGTACCGGTTCCTCACCAGAAAACAGAGGGGACGGTGGGAAGGCCTCGGGTAACGTGCCTGGCAGGAACAGGAGGGCATCCACTCTGGGCCTGTGCTCCAAGAAAGGCTCAACTGTGCCACAACAAAGTGACCAAGCACTTTTAAACCAGCCAGCCTTGACCTGAGGAGCCCCTGAGCTGAGGCCCAACCTCACTCATCACAGCTGTGGCAGCTGGGGGAGCCTCCAAAGGACACTTGTGCTGCAGCAAGTCACAGCCTCATTGTCCCCTCAAGCTTGGAACACTTCCCTGACCAGCTGAACATTCTCACTTCCACACAAGTGACTGCCTAGCTCACTGCAGAACAGGGGAGAAGACACAAAGAGCCATTGCCACTTCTCCTGCTTTGCAAGCAATGTCTAACCTAGGACTGACTCCCATTTTCTGCTGTCCTTTTCTGGAGAGGTGGCCTCACTCTGGGCCCCTCCAGTGGCAGCCATCACAGCTGCATCCT
Organism: Molothrus aeneus; assembly: GCF_037042795.1. Lineage (NCBI taxonomy): Eukaryota > Metazoa > Chordata > Aves > Passeriformes > Icteridae > Molothrus > Molothrus aeneus. The sequence goes on along the minus strand of NC_089659.1, from coordinate 4,589,907 downwards.
ACAACTGCTCCCACCAGCCTTCTCTCTTACTCCTCCTCACCAGCCAGTCTGCTCCTCGCAGCAGCTGGGGCCCAGGATAAGGTCACTAGGCTCAGCCGAGCAGGGTGCTGCAGGCAACACCAGCCCAGCAGCCCATGCTACAGCAGGCTGTGGTGTTTCTTAAACTCTGGGCCAATGCATCACAGCACATGTGGCTAAAGCCCAGACTATCCCATCTTCCACATGCCAAATGGCCCACAAAGAGCATCATGAGAGCACATGGGATGGAAACCCCTCGAGCTGCCAGCAGCACCTTAGAAAGGAGGGGACACAAATACACCAAATAGGTCTGTAATTCAGGAGGCTGATAGCGGGGTTTGAGAAGGTGTTGGGTCTCAGCACTTCCAGACAGTGAAGAATGGGGGTTTCATGCAGGGTGAATGGGGTGGATGACAGACTGACACACCCAGGCACCTACTCACTGGTTTGGATAAACCTTACTAAAACTCTAATACCTGATATAATCACTGACCAACATGACAACTGCTATTCTTCAAAGTCTCCAGCAGAGATGCTTGGGGCTGCACAGACAAGGGAGTGAAGGTCATCTCTTATCTTCCTGTACAGGGAGAGAGGCAGCTCCTACACCAGAATGCCATTAGCAAGTTCCTGCTCCACACCTAGCCACATCTGCCCCTAGACATGGGACAACACACTCACTTGCATAAATCTTCACATCTTTAGGCCACGACCACAGCCCAGTAGAACAAACTGCTGCCAGTTACAAAAGAGGAAAATACTGAACAAACTGGGAGGTTCAAGAGAGGAAAAGCTGGTTCAGAGAAGACAGATTTAGTGTAAAAATAAATGTCATTTTTGCAGGAGGGAGGGTGGAATGGAGGAAGACAGTGCCAGGTGCTCCTACTGGCGCACTTTCCCTGGGACGTAATTCCTATCAATAGTCTCCTCTTGCAGGAACATATGTAAGCAGCGCTCATTCTGTGCCAGTGGGTGTCCAGCAATTCTGGAAGAAAATCAGATATGGAGGTTAGCACAGCTGCCTCCAAGACCCCCACACCTCTGATGTGCACAGGAGGGAGTCAGGCAGCCAGCTCAGCACACCTGCACCACGCTCAGCCCAAGGTCACGCATGGCTCTGCAAGAGGACCAGTAAGAGGTGCTTGAGCACAGGCTGTTCCCTTCCAGGCCGTGCCCTGAACCAACAGTACCATGCTGGTGGGTCCCTGTAGCACAGCTGTTCTGCTAATACTCACTACGCTCTCGGGAGAGAGCACAAAGCACAGCCCCCACTCAGGGCAGGACTTGCTCCAGTTCCAGTTTCATTACATGGCTGCAGGCACCACCCTCCAGCACTGGCACCTGCCAGAAGCAGGTCAAGACTCAAGACTCTCTCACAGTCAGCCCACGGCAAGAGCTAAAAAGGCAGCACACAGCAAAGCTTGGACATCCAACTTACTTGTTAATAAACTGTTCTAGGCCCTGTCTCCGCTCCTCGATGAAGGACTCCTCAAAGATGCCTTCATCTCCTCGGAAGGGAAGCTGTCGTTTCAAAGCTTTTCCAGGCAGCGGTGGCACTACAATCTGAAAGCACAGAATCACCCCATGAGCACAACAGCCACCTGCCAGCAGACATCCTTTGCTGTTTGAAGCTCATCTCCAGTGCCATCGCATGGACAGAGCAGAAGTTGCCCGCTATCAGAGACTGGCTAAGTTTCACGTCTCAAATCATTTTGGGATGCTTGGCAAATGCCTGTGGGTACGTTTGGTGGGAGGGGCAGATCAGGGCTCGTGAAGGGCTCCACCCCTCAGCCCAGAGCCAACATCCCAGGCCGGGCAGAGCTGTTCATCAATCACACTGTGGGTGGTGCTAACCCAGCCCCTGAGTGGCCAGAAGCTCCACCTTGGGAGGCGGCCACGAAAGCCCTGGGGCTTAAAAGCTCCCACGAGGGACTTGTCTGGCCCCTGCATTTTCCCGGAGTTTTCATCTCATCCATGCTGGAACCCTAGAAGTTGGTAGCTGTGTGTGTTTTCCTGTACCTTTTCTGTCTTTCTCTCTCTTTTCCTTCTAATCGTCTTTTCATGGAACTTTTCTGGGTAACATAGCAACTTAAGGTTTTAAAGGTTTCTATGTTAAGCAGGGTAACATTATGCTAAGTTAATAGTAATTTATTGTTACATAAAAGTAATGTTATAATAAATGTATCAATTCTTTTGCCAAAATTCCTTATTTTTGCCAGTAAACTTTTGTGCATTTGTGACCTCTTGAGAATATCTGGTTGGGATTTTTCCTTGCACCAAACTAGAGTAAGGGAATCTCAGTTTAACCCCTAGATTTAAGTATCTGGGGTGCAACATGCACCACCACTTCTGGGAATCTCAAGATTGTTGCTGCAACTGTTCCCACGTTCTGGCTTAAGGAATAGGGAGGTCTGAGCCAGACCTCACCTTACTGTCTCGTTCCAGCTCATTCTTCAGCCACTCAAAGTCGCTGTATCGTCTCCTCACACACGACTCCTTCAATTTGAAGATGGGGAGGTTTGTCTGTAATGAAGCAAAGCAGTTTATTTGCAGGTTGCTCTGGAAGCCACACATGCAACTGAAGATGCAGTGAGAAAATTAAACCTCCTAAGGATGCATGATGGGAACACTCAACTTCCTTATTCAGGACAGCACAAACACCAAAATCCTTCAGATCCAAGCAAGCCAGTCTACTCAGTGCCAGCCATTCCCTCTCCCTTGAGTGACTATTTCTGGAACATGCCCCCTTCCCAGGGGCACACACTGGAACCAGTGCTGACAATATGATTGTCAGGAGAATTATCATTTTCCCCCCAAGTTTAGTCCATTTTGAAGTGATCTACAAGAGAGTTTTGCAGCAGCCTGCAGAGCAAAAGAACATTTGACCTGACACTGGCATCTCCATGGAAGAACTAACTGAGGGAATCTTGCCCCAGCAACTGTTCCAGGCTAGACCTTATCAACAGTCTTCTCCTAAAACAGAGCACCTACCCTAACAGGCTTTTCATGCCCACCTTGTGTCACTGGAGAACGGTGCAGCACTTCCTCACCTTTCTCCCCTGCCACTGGAGTCCAACAAATGACAGCTGCATTAACTTTACCCCATCAACACAGTCTGAATCATTCCAGGAACTGAGGTAACAAAACCTTCTGATGGACAGCACTTAGATATTACTGCAACACAATTAACTGTGTTCTTATGAGGTCTGTGAAATAAACCCAGCTGCTTTCAGAGCATCTCTGCTGGTTTCAGTGGGACTAAGAGGTTCCCATTGCCACCTGCAGGCTGATGGGAGCCAAGCACCAGAGCAGAAAAAAGCAAACACCAATTCTTCTGAAAGGCAGAGGAGACTGACCAGTTAAATCACGCTATAAGCAAAAGTTAAACCAGAACCACAACACATGCTAAAGGGATCTTGTTTTAGGGGAAGCTCAGTTTTACTTTTCCCACCTATCAGATGCAGAGCTGTGAAGGGGTCCCCAGTTCAGCTCGTTTAAGGGCCAACGAAGAGAACTCTGCTCAGCCTCCTATGCACACTCCTACCTAGGCCACGGGCTCTTGGTAAAGCAGCCAGCACGCAGTGTGAGCAGCCCCACGTTACTGCCACCCAGCTCTCCTCCCCTGCCCGAGATAAGCAGCTACGTGCAGCCATGCCCTCCTCAGCAGCCACCCAGCGGGGCTCTGCAGCTGCTGAGGCAGCACCTCGCTGTCCGTGTGCGCAGCAGCCCCCGCTGGATGCCGGGCGAGCCCATCAGCTCTGACCTTGAGCCCCGCAGGCTCGCCCCAGCCCGGGGCTTCGCCTCCTCCGCCCCCCGCTGCTCCACAGCGGCAGCGCTCCGGCCCTACGCGGCCGCCGTCCCTCGGCCACCGCGTCCCGAGCGCTGCCGCCCCTCCCCGGGCCGCACACCCGCGCACCGGGCAGCCCAGCCCCGCAGGCCCGACCGGGGCCGCACCCGCATGCGGAGCTCGTAGCTGGTGTATCTGGCGCGGCCCATGCCCACGGTCTGCGGGTTGAAGATGTCGATCTCGAGGAAGTTGCTGGGCGGCCCGTACGCGTCCGTGAGGTCCTGCGGCTTCGCGTTGAGGCGCCGGGTGTCCGCCACCGCCGCCTCCGACATGGTGGTGGTGCCGCCGCCCCGCCCGGTCCGCCCCGCCCGCTACCGCAGCCCGCCCCGCCCGCGCATAGCCGCACGAAGCCCGCCCGCCGCCTACATAAACCCGCAGCTATCCAGGGTTCGGGGCCCCTCAGCCGCCACCCCACCCGCACATCGCAGCACGGCGCCCGCACAGCGCCTGCATAACGCGGTAGTTATCCAGGGTTCGGGGCCGCTCAGCCGTGGCCGTGACAGCGCCGCCGTGCGGCCGCCCCCTGCAAAAACGCAGCGGATATTCAGCCCGCGGGGCTGGCTCGGCCGGCCCCGGAACCTGCATGGCAAGCTTGCTCCCGGCGTTGCTCCGCGTCCCCTGAGCTGTCCCGGCCGGACCCCCGCAGCACAAGGCAGAGCCCGAAGCTGAGGCGGCTGTCCTGAGCGCCCGGCTGGAAACCGGGGCGCGGGGCCAAGAAATGTACACAGGGACTGCACCATACAGCGTCTGGAGTATTGCCAGTCCCGGATGCTGTACAGCGCGGGGAGCGCGAGGCCCCGGAACATGGTTGTCGCGATTCTGACGGGCAGATCGGGACGCACACCCATCACGCCTTACGCCAGGGAGTGTCCCGGAAATAGGCTCCCATCCGTGACGGGATGGTGGAGGCAGCACCACTCTCAGGCCGACCCGGAGTGCCGCGACGCACGCTGAGGCGGGCGGAAAAGCTGCGGCCGCCTCGGGGCTGCCGCCACCACGCCACTATCACCCCTCTGCCGTCGTGGGGGGACTAGGCCCGCACTGGGCCTGGCAGGTTATGTAAGCGTAGCCCGCTGCGATGCCTGCTGGGAGCTGTAGTCACATCAACGCACCGCCTGCCACGCTCACCCGTAGTGGGACACGCCCCGCCCTCCGCCGCAGGGGGCGCTGGGTACTGTAGTCCGCCGGCCGTGCATGGCTGCCTGCTAACGCCCCGGCGGGACTACCGCTCCCGGCGTGCCCCGCGCGCGCAGGCGCGGGGAGCAGCGCTGCTCCCTGGTAAACAGAGCGGCGCGGCGGCGGCAGTGGGCCCGGGGCGCACAAAGGGGTGGCGGGCCCGGCACTCCCGGCGGGGCTGAGGCGGTGCCCATGGCGGAGCCGGCTGGGGCCGCGGCGTCGCCGGACATCGACCCTGACTTTGAGCCGCAGAGCCGCCCGCGCTCCTGCACCTGGCCGTTGCCGCGGCCCGAGGCGGAGACGGGCGGCGCGGCTGGCGCGGCGGAGGAGGGCGCGGGCGGCGCGGCGGCGGGGCCCGGCCGGGCCGAGGGGGCGCGGGCGGGCGGCGCGGCGGCGCGGAAGGGCGGCTCCCGGCGCAATGCCTGGGGCAGCCAGTCCTACGCCGAGCTTATCAGCCAGGCTATCGAGAGCGCCCCCGAGAAGCGGCTCACGCTGGCGCAGATCTACGAGTGGATGGTGCGCTCCGTCCCCTACTTCAAGGACAAGGGTGACAGCAACAGCTCTGCCGGCTGGAAGGTGCGTGACGGGGGGACCGGCCTCGTGTGCCGGGGCCGGGCGAGCAGCGGCTGCGGAGGCGCCTCCCCGGTGCCCCGGCCCGCCCCGCCGCCCGCTCCGTGCTCACCTGTTGCTGCGGCTCGGCTGCACTCGGGGCAGCGGTGCCCACACTGCGGAGCCTGGGCTGAAAGCTCTGCTGAAAGCTCCGGGGTCTCAGACCTAGCCCAAGCTTCGGCTGTGCAGCCGGAGCAGCCGCTGGGGCTGGTTGTGGCATGGCCCCGCGAGGCTGCCCCTTGTGCTCTTTGCGTTTAGAAACGTTTCCAGGAGAGAAGGGGCACATTTATTTAACAGGCTGTGTCCGAGTTTCTGTGCAGGGTAGAGCCTCGGCTGAAGGGTTTTTAATCGCAAGGCCGCAGTTCTTTGTCACGTGATTGTTAAAGCTCAGTATAAATAACAGTGTCATAGCAGGCGTGCTTGGCTTTCAAGAACGGCTCTTGAAAAGGCGTCCTGTTTCCAGGAACGTGATGGGGGCCTCTGCTGGAGTTTGGAAAAGAAAAAGCAATATTCTGCTCTAAAGGCTTAGCAGTGTCTTGTCTCATTCTGGAAATAGGTGTGTGCAGGGCTCTGTTAAAAGAGCTCCTGAACACTGTTTCAGTTCTCTGCCTGTGGCGACCTTGTGCTCCCTTATCTTTAGTCTAAAGAGTTCCAGCAAAGAGAAAGGGAAATGTGAGAGCTGGCTTGCAAAATAGCCCCTCAGCCTGTCGTATGTATCTGAGCGGATGCCATGGAGACTGGACTCTGTTGCTCTCTCACTACAGACTGGAATTACACTCTTGTTTGCAGTATTTATTAGCAGTTCATCCGTGCTGCAGTTCTGCAGGAGGTTCAGACAGCATGGTTTGGGGCTTTGGGCTTCCGTGACTCCAGCCACGTGTTCCTCTGCTTGTCCGACTGAGCAGTAGGTGAGGACAGAGAGTTAATTTCAGACAGTAAATAAATAAATAACCGTCAGTTTCGGGTAGGTTGGCTTTCAGCTGGCTCAGCTCTCTGAAGCGGCACACCACGTGGTGGTGTGGGTGCAAACATTTGCTCGAGAGGGTAGAAACACGGTGAGAGGGATGCGGCTGTCACAGCTTGGGCCGGCACACGTCAATACAAAACTTTTCACCTTTCCATTTATCACTCATTGACAGTTCCTAGAGAGTGCATCTAGTTTAACTAATATGGATTGTTCTCTGTTACTTGTATGTATAGGTTGGATTCTGCATACTAAGTTCTGATTTGGGACAGTGCTTGGGTTTTGGTGTTCTTACTGGAAGATAGTTCTTGTTTCCTCAGGCTAGGGCTGCTCTCCTGTCCTGCTGCTCCTGCATGAAGTCGTGTTAATTTAACAGAATTGATGCATTTTCTTTTTAGGAATATGTCCGAGTATCTGTTGGGCAGTAGTGCCTGAGATTAAAGTTCATTGTGCTTTCTGAAATGCTCCCTAGGTACTGTAGTGAAGATGGAATATAGTGGGATGTCCTGCTGGACTGGATGCTGGAATAAGTACACTTCTGGCTTAATCCACTATGGCTGTTCTTTTGTTATATCCATTCATGTGTAATGGGACCTTCAGCCTTTGGTGTTACTCTGTGTTTTAACAATGTGTCACTTTTGGGACATGTACAGGTAGATTTAAATTCCAGAATTTCACTTTGAGAAATTTTGCATACACAAGAGTGAGATTCCTAGTCAGATACTGTCATAGCTTTTCTGTGATTGACTTTTTAGTGTGGTTTTCCAGCCTGGGAACAGAATAATTCTGGCTTTAGAAGGAGAAGAAAAAGAAACTTTTCACCAAGAAAGATGAGGGTGGGCAGAGCAACAACAACTGTGGTGGGAATCAGCCTGTCTTATGATCAGGGCAGTTTAAAGCTCTTGATTTAACCAGCAAACAGAAAATCGTGATAGAAATACAATACATTTTCTTTCCTGCTCACTCACAAAATCCTGTTGGCAGAGCTTGGCAGGATGTGTGACCATGGAACTTACTTTTAGTCTTTCTTTCTGTTAACTCGCAGTTACATGGGTTTGCAAGAGGTTTGTTTGTTTTACTGACCTTAGTCTGTTTGCATTCAGATCCCTTAAGTGAAGGGAGGTCAGACATTTACAGTTTTACAGACGGGGACTCAGTCAAGTCAGTTCAATTTGACTTTTGTGGACTTGGAGCAAAATTAATAGGTGCATATTTAAGACAAACTGAATAAACAAAAGACGTGTCTTCACTCGAGGGGAATGGACCTGTCTGGTTTGTTTTGTTTTGTTTTATTCTTCTTAATTTTAGAGCTGCATAGCTCTCTTTGCATGTTTTGGGGGATTTTAATCTGTAAAGGAAAAACTTCTTGAGTTATCTTAGTGATTTCTCAGTTTTGAGGTGAATGATTTTACATAAAGGAAATAAATGTGAAGCTGCTGTAGCATTTAAAGGTAGCATTTTGATGCCTGTTAAGATGGTGGTACAGCTCTAAAGTTCTGGCATTTCTGTCTCATTTGAACAGAGCCAAACTGATAATACATTTTATTTTTATGTAGTGCAGTTTAACAGAGAATTTTGATTAAGTAATTAAAAGCAAGATGTCTTTAAAAACTCTTAATCTACTTTAGTTAATATAAACCCCATAAACTCATTGTTGTTTCATAATTAATTTAGAGCTGTCCTGCTCCACTATACAATTGGGGGAAGTGCAGCTGTTGCAGACTGCCAGGGTGTGACCTCCATGAATTCCAGAAGAATCTGTGTTTTCGAGGAAGATGGAGTTGGCTGTTCCTGAAGTGCTTCAAGCACCTTGTAAAGGACACATTTGCTGTGTGTGCAGTCTGTCCTTTCCCTGCAGGAGTTCAGCTGAAGTTAAGAATTAACCAGCCTGCGAGGCAGAAGTGTCTGTGTAGGGGGTGTTTGGGGCTTCTTCATAATCCCTCCTGGGTGCTCTGCAGGATAGTCTGGGTATCTATGGGTAAGAGGATAATTCCTTTTGGTTTTGAGATTATTTGCAAGGGGCAGTGTTGAGGGTTTGGGGTAAAGGGCAAAAACCCTGCAGAGAAGCAGTTTGCACTGGTTGTTACATCCATGTGTACAAGCAAATTTGGCACAGTGAGGAACAAAAAGCACTCATCTTTCTTAGTGAAACAAACTGTGTATTCTCCCCAGGCTCTTGTCTTTTCCTTTGTAGGAACAGAATAAACTTTAAAGCCATCCTCTTCACCCTCCAAAAGTATGTCACTGAAACAAAAATCAGATGTCACCTATGTATCTATGTATACAACATAAAGAACAAATGATTCTGCACTATTGCACTAATTATGGGAAGCTGAGGTCACTCCTCTGCATCCTGGTGCTCCCTATTTATTTCAAATGTGTGCACGGATATATACAACATATGTACCCTCATACATATATATATGTATGGGGGGTGTGTGTGTGTGTGTATGTATATATATATGCAACAGCTCAAGGAGAGCTGTATTATGAATTTAAAATTATCAAGTGTTCTGTTTATCTAAAACAGATGTCTACTCTTAATCTTTGTTAAAGTGGGCAGCATCTCCTGAAAAGCCTTCCATTCCAGCCTTGTAGTTGATATGAAATGTTGACCAGATGGATCAGGAGACCTGGCTGAGGGCTCAGTCATAGTCAGTCACTTCAGTGGCTTTCAGTGCTGGCCCTGACAGTCCCCAGCCTCTCCCAGAGCTGTGGCTGGCTGATCTCCTGGCAGAGCATGTGCAGAGTTCCCTCACGTTGGAGCAACTGCTCATCCTGTGGCCCTCTGAAGCTCCTCCATGAAAGAGAATAGGCCAGCAGACAAAAGGAAGCCTGTACATCTTCTGGACTGTTTCTGCTGTGCTGCAGCTGGTAGATTCTGCCAGGCTATCTTTATGCCTTGCACATAAATTCCAGTTCGGTAGATACAAATCATGTGAACACTAGTTTTGGCAAAGTTGAAAAGTTTATTGTTTGTTGGTGTGCTGACTATCAGTCAGGCAACTTTTTTGTTTTTTTCTGAAGTCAGATCTGCAAATGAGCAATGATAAGTTCCTAAAATAGGCACGTTCACTGTTTGTTTTTAATAGCTGCTGGTATGTCCCTGTATCCTTTAAGATTATTTCTTTTTGCTCAGATTTGTCAAAAACATTAGGTTCTTAAATTGAACCACTAAGGGCCCAAATCATTATCTGGAGAACCTTCTTTAATTTCACTAAGAAACCCTTTACCTGGACAGGAACATCTGGTGGCAGTGCTGGGCTTACTTTGACTTTTGGTAATGGTAATTGCAAGATAATAGGATTACAGAATGGGTTGGGTTGGAAGAGACCTTGAAGATCATCTCATTCTATGTCCCTGCTGTGGGCAGGGATGCCTTATAACAGACCAGGTTTGCTTCCAGCCACATCCAGCCTGGCCTTGGACACTTCAGGGATGGGGCAGCTTGTGCCAGGGCCTCACCACCCTCACTGGGAAGAATTGCTTAATATCCAGTCTAAACCTGCTTTCAAGTTTGAAGCCTTTCACCCTTGTCCTATCGCTCCTTGTAAACAGTTCCTCTCCTGATTCCTTGTAGCCCCCCTTTATTTACTAAAAGGCTGCAGTGGTTTGAGAAGACTTTCAGAATATTTTCCCTGTGTTTCCTCACTGAGCCAAAACTGAATTGATGCCATAAACCAAAAGGATACCTAAAACTTCAGCTCAGCATCTTGGCTCTGAGCAAAGTGTAATTCTGCCCAGTCTTCATCCTGGTGCAGGTTTGTGTATAGGTGAGGCACAGTGTGGAGTCTGGGGGTGTCTGTGCTGCACAGAGCCACTGATTGCAGTCTGTGAAGAAAGGCTTTCTGTGACTGTGTTGAGAGAGCCTGTAGTGTTTATTCCTATGTTCATGTGCCTGAAAGGATACAATTCCCATCAAATCTTCTGACACTAAAAATCAAGATGTGTTCTAAACTGAATTGGAATAGTGATGTCATTGCTGTTGTCACTGATACATCATTGAAGTCCACCTGCTCTTAAATGGTTTTGTTGGTGCTGCTCTCTGTTAGTTTTGGTTTATTTTGGTTTCTTGGAAGTTGCTGCCTTGCAAAGGGGAAGGGGAGTCTGGCTGTTTGAATCCTGTATAGCTGAGGGTGGGTAGAAAGTGCTGGACCCTTGCCATTACCTCATGTGGTGTTAGTGATGTGCTTAGTCCTGGCTGCAGGGCGACGTTCCCTGTCCCAGCTGCTGACAGCTGAACTGGCTTTCCTTAAAGCAGGGGGGACATAAAAAACAGAAGCTGAATGAGGCTTGTTCAGATGCCATACTGAGGAGTCCCTGATGGAAACCTAGTGAGCACAGGTGGATATTGTCCATCATCTTTCTCTTAACAGGGTATTTTACCTTTGAATCCCAGTAGTCCTTAAATGGTCTGGTGTAGGTGAGGTGGGAGGAAGGCAGCTGGGCATGGCAAGGTGTTGTGAGTGGGAGAATGGCTGAGTGCTGGGTGTGGAAAATGAGGCTGGTGCACAGAAGTAGGACAGTAGGGCAGATGTGGGGTCACCAGGTGTCCTGTATTCCAGGTGGAAGAAAACTGATGCGTACTCAGCTGTGAAGAGGGCCAACCATCACAGTGTAGCAATATACACTTAACCCTGCTTAAAGTGACACTAATAGGCCCTTCTTGTTGTAATGCCCTGAAGAAGCGTGAAATATGAGATTTTTTTTTTAATTTGAAGCCTTGTTGAATGTGGTTGTTCCCTTCAAAAGTTGGGAAAAGCTTATCTTTTGGTGAAAATTCATCTACTTCATACAATGCCTGTTAAATTACTTGAGGATTTTGCTGCTACTCTTTCCTGTTCCTTGCCAGTTTTTTTTGGAAAGCTGCTGTGCTGAATGATTATTCCTTGCAGCACAGCTCAGTTTTCCAGGCAGTTCTCAGAGAAGGCTGTTCCTGGGCTGCTGGTATTACTTGTTCCAACAAGTTTCTTCTGCTCTAACTAATCCTAAACAGCTTTTGTTGTGTATGCCTGCCTGTCTTGTAAATCGCCTCAATCTTTGCTTTTTAGAGAGCTGTGATCTTCTTCTTCTGGCCTCCCACTGAAAGATTACAGAAAGGAAAATGTTCTTCCTAAGATAGAGATCCCTGTCTGCTGAGCTTGACGTCTGTGCTCGTGTGTGCCTTCTGGAAGGGGATTGCTGGGGAAGTGTTTCAACTCCCTGGCTCTGGAGCAGTTGTTTACTTGCTGGTGCAAATCTCTACAAGGAAGACTTTTTCCTGAAGCCTTTGGAGCCAAGTGGCTGAGACAGGCACTGACAAATACAGCAGGCAGAGTGTTCTCCCCTTGCAGCCTCCCAAGAATGCCATGGCAAATGATAATTCAGCACAATTATAGGCCTGGCACTGGAACATGGCCCTGCACTGGGATGAGACCAAGTTCTTTGTATGCCTCCAAGGCAGTGAGAGTGTATTACAGGCAGCTGCAGTGATTGCATGTATTTTCTTTCCTTTTTTTTTTTTCCTTCTGTCACTCATCCTTTAGAGAGACTTTTTGTTAAGAAATCTGATCCTCTGTGGTTTGTAGTTTAAACTACATGATGTTTCCTGGGAGAATGGCCAGGAAAGGAAGGAAGCCACTGTGTCTCCTGGAAGGGTAGTTGCTCTGTCTTGTCTTTCTGAGCATAGCTTGTGCTTGGCCCTGAGTGCTCTGCTAGCCCAGGCCATGCACCACTGCTGCAGGGATGAGCTCTGCTGGGCAGGGCACAAGAGCCTCCTTCTGCTCCTGTAAACTTCAGTTTTATGCTGGGGAACCTCAGCTGTACCTTCAGAGCTGTACAGTCCCCTGGGAAGGTTGTAATCTTCTGTAGTCACTTCAGCTGAGCATTTTCAGTGGTATCTGTGGCAGTTGCCCGTGAGGCTGACTGGGCAGGGCAGTGGCTTGGTTGTGCTACCAGCTCCTGTGGTAATTCCCTGATGTGAGACCAAAGCAGTGGTTGGTGCTGGGCATGATCCACAGCAGCAGCACTGATGTTGCTGCAGGGGCAGGCCTGTTTTGATGGTGAGAAGTGTTGCTGTCCTTTAACTGTGGCCAGGAGATTTTATCAAAGAAGAAGACTTAATGTTCTGGTAACTAAGATTTAGGGAATAGTTTGCATAAGCTCCTAGCCACACTTCTGTGGCTGGTCCATATATCCTAGTTTGAAGACACAGTGGTTATGACCCAGGGAATGGTCCACCCTTCAGTGTACAAGTTTGTCTCTAGCCAAACTTGATTTTTTTGCATACTATCTGACCTTAATTTCAGACTGGTTTTGTCTGAATGTGGTTTGCAGGAATCATCTTTGATCTATGACGGATTTAGAGACACAGGCTGGCATATTTTTATGGCAATGCTTATCATGCAGCCATAAGTACCACTATAAAATACCTAAATAAATAACAATATCCTGCCCTAAGTAGGGGCTGAAGATGTTCCTAAGGATTTGAAGGATTCCTGCCTGCACCTCTTCCTTCAGGTCATGCTTCTCTATGATCAAAGAGTTGCAGAGTCAACACCTTGTGTGTTTTGCAGATGCTTAGACCAACTGGGAGCCTCCCACACTGCTGAAGTTGAGCATCTAAAAAGTTAATCAAAAGTCATCTGTATGTTTCTGGTGTGGGTTGCTTAACATCGAGAAAGGAAATATGTCAAGGTTGCCCGGGTGACTGAACTCTGCCATTTCCTCTTCTGTCAGGTCTGACTTTGAGGTCTGTGATTATTTTAGCATAATTGATTTGTTCCTGGCTTTCTCGGTGAGATTGGAGGGTGCCCTCCATGTGTTGAGTGTATTGAATCACTAGCAGGTGCATTCTGGTGCATTCAGGCTGCTGGGTGTGTGGGTTCAGGTGGAGTTTGGGACACTCTGCTCTCCAGCCTGCAGCCTTGCAGCCAAGCTGGGTCCTGCAGGTGAGTTGGGGTTCTGTGCTGCAGTGCTGAGCTGCCTCCCACAGTCTGCAGGAGAGCTGCAAAGTGATAACTTAGGCACTGCACTTTAGATAACAGTTAACCCTCTTGAGAGAAATGTTCTGGTTTTTTTCCTCTGCCTCCAATTACACGTTCTGTTCTCTTCAGTTTTTGGTGCTTGACCCCCACGGTGAGGTAGTTCAAAAAACAGAGATAAAAGAGGTTGGAAAAGTAGTTTCCAAGGAAGGGTAAGGCTGCTTTTCAGTTTGGTTGGCTCTCTGAACTGCTTATAACGTCACAGATGCTTGTGTTACGGAAGGATGAGAGTTTGAAGATGAGGAAGGAAAGAGTGGTACAGCAATTATCTGTTTCTACAGCTCCACCATTATGTCAGTTCAGCAGTACCATGTAAAATCACTTTGGGACTGTTTTATAAAAGGTACCAGGCTTCATTGTGCTCATGTGAATCCTATTCTTATTCCAAGATGTCTCATTTCAAGCTGCTTTTCAGCCAAAAATTAGCTACACAAATTGTCTCTTATGATACTCAAGATGCCATCATGAGTTCCCAGGCTACTTTCAGGAGAATAAATGAAGAATTAGTGACAACATAGTGGTTCTTATTGCTGCAGCAGTGTGCATTCAAAGTTATGCACATTTACCTGGGAAAAGGGATGGGATTCTTTGGAAATGAAAGCAGCAGCCTTGCAGTAGACAGTGCACAGTCTGAATTGTTTGTTACAACACTTGAAGGAAAAGAAAGCTTTGTTTAGAGAAGATGTCAGGCAGGACTATTGTACAGCTATTACTGTGAGCAGCTCAAGTAATAAAACTGTGTAAGAGCATTGACTGACACATGTTCCATCAGGCTCTGGCTCTGCAGTCACTCTCCAATTAAGAACATGTGTATTCTTTGATACCAGTTGCAGCAAGCAGCCAGTCTTCTCCAAATCCTCAACAGCCAAAGGTTAAAATGAAAGCTAAGCCAGGATGATTCTCAGATCTCCTTCAATCTCCATAAAATCTTTCCACTTTGCCTGCATTGTTAATTTATCTGTGTCTTCTTTTTTCTAGGACAGTACTTTTGGTGAGGTGGCCAAAATTAGCATGGGGAGGACTTTTCCGAGAGGAAAAGGGTGGGGAGAGGGAAAGCAGCAGACAGGAAAGAACTGTGTTGAGAGTTGGTGGAAAAAGATGATAAAAGCACAGTTAATTTGTTCAGAATTAAGAGAGTATGCATGAAAACTGAAGGTTGTTATATAACTTAGTTAATATGAAAAAGATGTTGTGCTTGGACCCCCGTTGTGTTTCCAATGCAGCACTTTTTAATCATTTGTAATTTGGCCATCTGAAGAAATTAAGTGCAGATATCAAATAAATTCAAAGGCCTCAAGGGGAGTTTATGGGGGATCTGTTCAAACAATGAGATCGTTGCTTCCTGATTCTAAAATACTGGGGAGTTTATCAGCTGCAGGATGAAAATTGAGTTTGATGATGGTGTACAGACATGTTAGCTTGCAGTTTTCAGCAAAGCTAAACCAAAAGGAGGGAGCTGGGAGAGGCAAGGAATGTGTGTCTTACCCAGCAGAAAGATGGGAGAGGCTAAAACTGGCTTGTACTGTGTGGGAGTGCAGTATCCACTGAACATCTTACCCTGTCAGGAACATGCACCAGGGAAAGCACACAGCCTCCTTGCAGAGGGAGCCTGGCAGTCTCCAGGATTCTAGGACTCTTGTTCCTTGAAGTTTCTCTCTCATTTCTCCCAGTTTTGGGGTGATGTTAGTGGATGCACTGAATAGAAGTGTTTTGCCATTTCTCTTCACCCAGTCTGTTGTATTTACTGTTATACTCTGCTTGACTCTGACTGAAAACTGGCCATATAAACATTAAAAAAATTAGCCAGGGTTATGCTGGGTAAAGGGGTTGACAAAAGGGTGGGAACAGCAATAGCTCAAATTCAGGTAGGTTCATGTTGAAATTGCAGGTTGTATTTTAGAACTTGTTTACTCGCTCTGTGACGTGCCTAATTTTTTGCAGATTCTGTACGGTCTTTAAACTTCTTTTGTGTTAGTATTTTGCTAGCTGAAAGCTGCTAGTTGTCATGGTAGCTTCACCCTTGATATTGCAGTGAAACATGGCACCGCTTGCTAGTGCTGCAAAGCATGTTCAGACAGAAATAGCAGGTTTTTATGGGTAGCTTTTTGTTATAATTTTCTTCTCTGCATACTGTCTGAATGTGTTTAAGCTTGTGAGGTTTCTAGGTGGGAGGTGTGTCAACTGACAGGTCCTCACATTTTGTGGGCTTTATTTCTTTTTTTTTTTAGAACTCTATTCGACATAACCTGTCCCTGCACAGCAAGTTTATTAAAGTCCATAATGAAGCCACAGGGAAGAGCTCTTGGTGGATGCTCAATCCTGAGGGTGGCAAAAGTGGAAAAGCACCAAGGAGAAGAGCTGCCTCTATGGACAACAGCAGCAAACTTGCAAAAGTCAGAGGTAAAGCATCCAGGAAGAAGCCTCCTCTCCAGTCTGCTCCAGAATCCTCTGCTGACAGTCCTGGCTCTCAATTTCCTAAGTGGCCTGGGAGCCCGTCCTCGAGAAGCAACGAGGACTCTGATGTGTGGAACACCTTCCGGCCTCGAACCAGTTCCAATGCAAGCACCATCAGTGCCAGGCTTTCTCCTATCCTGACAGAGCAGGATGACCTCCATGATGAAGAGCTGCTTCCTTCTCTTGTGTACTCCAGTGCATCCAGCAATGTTCCACCAACTGTGACCGAGGAGCTCGAGCTCATCGATGGCCTAAATTTGATGTCTCCCAGCTCATCTGTGCTGTCCACCCAGCAATCTGCCTCCAGTGGTCAGATCCAGAGAGATTCCAGCTTTTCCTTGCAGAGCCCAAATGCAGCTGGTCAGACTTTTGGCAACTCCCTGTTTAACCCTGTTGATATTTCACTGCAAAGTTCTGTCAGCCATTTCTCTGCCCCTCAGACCTTGGAAGCTCTTCTGACACCCAGCTCTCCGCCTCCGAGGGATGTTATGATGACTCAGGTGGATCCAGTTCTCCCACAGACTGGTAACAGGATGAGCAGCCGAACTCTTCTGCTTCTGGGTGGACAAACTGCCCAGAGTAAGATGAGCTCAGGCAATCCACGAGGAAAGCCTGCAGAGCAGCAGGCAGAACCAGTCGGTGCCAGTGTTTTGCCATCAACGCTTCCCATAGTGACATCTCCTCAAAACACTGCCAGCATCACCAGTTTGAAGGCTCCAGTTTCTGCAACAACTGCCCAGTCAGTCCAGCTGGGCAGTCCAGTGCTCCTTTCATCTGCCAGCCCTGCTCCCTTGGGATTGAACCAGGACAGGCTCCCCACTGACCTGGACATTGACATGTACATGGAGAACCTTGAATGTGATATGGATTACATAATCAACAGTGAACTCATGGATGGAGGACTGGACTTTAATTTTGAACCTATTCTGCCTACTCCCAGCTATCCCAGCACCTCACAGGCCTCCAACCATACCTGGGTACCAAGTTAACTTCAGGAGCACAAAAAGGTAGGTGTAGTTGTGTAAAATGCTACAAACAACCCTCTCTAGGATGGTTATGGTTCCTTTGCCCAACTCTGCAGCAGTTAAAAGAGCCTCTTTGAAAGCATAGTAAAAAGCTTTTGGAAGAGTCATCTTCCCTTTTAGGAAGAGAAAAAGCTGTTTAAAGGTAGGTGGATTTAACTTACTAACCAGGTAGTCAGCTCCTTTATGAAATAGAACAACCTGAATGAAACTCCTGTTGTCTCCTGTCACCCAAGATGGCTCCATCACAGGACATCAGGCAGTGCCTACAGCTCTACAGTTGACATGAGAGCATGTGCTGATTCCATAAATAAAGACATCCACCAGTATATACAGAGTGGTTGAACTGAGCCAAGCACACACTGTATTTCTACCCAAGTTACTATTATCCCTGCAGAGTTCTCTAGGATGTGTAGTACAAAGCATGTCCATGTCATGGCTGTCTGCTTTGGTCTGTGTGTAGCAGGTCACAGTCACTCTTATCACACCTCCTGCCCTGCCCTTACCTGGGGTAGTGTCTGGAAAGTCAGGTAAGTTGGCTCACCAGTGTTAACTACTCAATTGCTTCCCATTATTAGAATAGGAAACGGGAGTCTGCAGTGTGCATGGAGACTGGAAGAAGATGTGTTAGTGCTATCCCATGTACTGCAAAGCTGCATCTTCAGCAATTTGTCATATTTGCACAAGTAGAGTCAGTTTGGCAAATAGTGTATATGACAACAAGACTTTAAAATATCTTATTGTTTAAGGCAGTGACACCCTGACTTGAAACACTTAAACCAGAGGCAGTGGAAGAATTAGGGAGCTGGAGCTGAAGGCCTGCTTCACACTTGGAACTCAGCTGATGGAAAGTGGACAGGCTGGAGCATAGGCTGGATATTGATTGGAAAGTGGAAGCCTTGCCAAGGATATTTCCTTTTTAGGAGGCAGATATAGTATTTGTTAGTGCTGCAAATTCAACTGCTAATACTGTCCAGCTGAGCAGGCAGAAGTAAGGGCAAACTGCAGATACTGCTTCATTCTGGGAAGCCCTTAAGCTTCAAAATCATGAGGACAGAAATTATCATCTTCTTGACCTTAATACTCTTTCCTAGGCACCTGAGTAACCTGGAGGTGGTTTGGACCAGGTGACCTCTGTCAGTGCAGCCATTCTCTACAAGTGTCTTGGGTCCAGACAGAGTAAAATGCTGTCCTTTGAGCTGGTGTTACTTAAACTGTGTGAACATATTGATGCATTACTATATATTGAGATTTTAGACACAATTTAACTCCCCCTTATTCCAAGCCACAGCCCACTGCTTAAGATGTCATTTCTTGGTAGTGTTCTTCTGTTTGTATCTAACAGATCTCTTTATTGTAGGGAGAGGAAGATCAGTCAAGCTTCTCTGTTTTCTTATGGGACTTTTTATAGTGATGTGTGTTAACTGTGCATTTACTGAATTTCTGAGTGTCTTAATTTAAAGATCTTATCTTCAGGTGAAATACAGAAACTCAGTTTTGATTTCAAATTTTGGTTTCGAAATTTGGTTGACAAACTATGGTATCCTTCTGTGTTAGGACAGTTTGCAAGTTAGTGGCAGAGGCTGTGGCTTTTTGAGCAGTGTTCCATTGGATATTGTTCTGAGCTTTTCTGTTGGTTTTGTTTGTTTGTTAGGGTTTGCTTTTTTTGTTTTAATGCCCTGCTAGGGCAGGCCATTATATTTGTGGACTTTTCAGGGATTAAATATTTTTCACAGAAGTGTTTTCAAAGCATATGCAGACTGTCCTGCACTCCTGGGCCAGATAGACAAGGCCTCTCTTTAAAGCATACCAGGTATAGATTATTTTTTAGGAGTGTAAAGCAGAGAAGCTGAGGAATTGTTTATCCAAGGGTAGGGTCTAGTACTGTTGAAAATGTGGATATAATGAAGGGCTTAAGAGGGAGAACAGGAGCTCTTAAAAGCGTGGTTGTGTTCTTGTTCCATTTTATATTTTGTGTGAATTGCTTAATCAAAACAGAGGAGCTACTGATGTTAAAACCCCTGGATTTTCCTTGTTCCACACATGATACTTTCTGGGAAATGTGCTGGGCATGAAGGAGTGAGATCTGGAGCAAGTTCTGAACCCCCATTGTGTTTGAGCATAAAGCGTAGCTCCCACGTGCCTTGGTGCTCTGGTCACAGCACTGCTGCCCCAGGAGGAGAGGCCACACCCTGCCAGTGTGCTTTGCTTCCAGCCTTTTATTCTGTCCTTAGATTATGTTTGCCTTTTCTGAGTTTTGCAAAGCTTTTCTGTTTTGCTTGTATCCTGGAGTCCATGGAGTGGGATGAGAGGGAGCTTTTTCCCCAAAGGAGGGCAAGTATTGTGCAAAAGGCTGCCCAGACAGAGAGGTGAATCAGGTTTCCAGCAAAGGGTAGAGCAGGCCACATGTGCAGAGAAATAGGAGTGTTCCTGGGAAAAAAGGCAGAATGTTTTCTCAACAAGTTACAAAACCAAGTGAGCTGCAGACATCAGTGTCTGTGAGGAGGTCAGGACTGTGTCAGTTGACCTGTACTGCAGTGAGTTCCTAGGATCCCAGTTTGGAAATCACTG
Organism: Molothrus aeneus; assembly: GCF_037042795.1. Classification (NCBI taxonomy): domain Eukaryota; kingdom Metazoa; phylum Chordata; class Aves; order Passeriformes; family Icteridae; genus Molothrus; species Molothrus aeneus. The sequence goes on along the minus strand of NC_089659.1, from coordinate 4,570,224 downwards.
TTCAGGGAAAGCTATGTATTGCTCTGGTGTGGCAAGCATTTTTCCTTTCATATCCTTTCTATTACTCTGCTTTTCTCTGTGTTAAATTCACATTGGCAAAAGCTATTCTTAAGTGATCACTAACATAAAGCAGTTCTGAGTAGTTCCTGTGGGCCTAACTCGTGGCCTTCTGGGTCAGTTATGGGTAGAATGCTGAGTAAAACCTGTTTATCAGTTCATCACAGTGATCACATTCTGATTTGAGCAGCCAAAATGAAAGTGAACTGGGGAAATATTTCTCTTTGTAGACAAGAGGATGTCTTTAGGAAAGAGTACTTAGTCTTATCTGCAGCACTTAGGAAGATAGGAGCTAGTTGGTGTTACCCTTGGTGCTCAAAGCTCCCATGATTTTATCCTCTTCTTACAAGTTAAATGCCAAAGAGCTCATCCAAGCTTCACCAGGAGTCTGTTTGAACCCTGCCTGTGTTTCTTTGCATGGACCTTAGAGATCAAACATTGAAACTTGGTCTCTGCCCAGCACTGATGCAGCACCCACAAACTGAGCTATTAGCCACAGAGGAAGACAGTCAGCATAGAAATAGAACTGCCTTTTTTGTGAAGTGCTGTAGTATTTGTCTCATTGGTGAGTGTAGAATCCATTTAGTCTTGTGGTGGATAGTAGTTAATTATTTTTACTTATTCAGTTAGACTCCCTATGGCTTCAGAGTCTGGAGAACTCTTTATCCCTTGCCCAGTTTGGTCTGCATTCATACTTTTTTTTGTTCTATCGAATTCCCTTTGCTCCAAACATTGGATTTTTGTCTGACAGAACATAAATAAATAAAACCCTCATAAACTTGCAATTTCCCAAAGCATCCCATTGCTCTGGCTTCTGTTTTAACTTACTGTCTTTTCTTGTTCAGGGCTGATTCTCTTTTGTAGTTTTGGGTTTGTTTTTTTTTTACCTTTTCACAGGTTTATTTCATGCTTCCTGTTACTGAATGCAGCTGCTGGGATGCCCTACATTTATCTCGCTGTTTTGCCTTTCAGAGTGGATCATATACCTACAGTGGTGGTTTTATGTCAGTGTCCTAAGTCAGCTTAGACTTATTCCAAGGCTTGTTTCAATGAGTTGTGACAGCTTTATTGAGGGGAGGCAGAAGACCTGAGAAGAGATCTTCAGACTTTTGGGGGATTGAAATACCTAAAAATGCTTAATTATTTGGAAGGTAGAGACAGGATTTCTCTAAGTGGGTGAGCATAAACAGTTTGTGTGTGATCTTTAAAAGTCTCTTTTACAGTCTTTTCCCTACCAATTGATATTTGTGGTTGTTTAAGGTGAAGAGTAATTTTCCACTTTCCTGCAATGCCTCTAGTGTTAGCCAAGTCCTTCTTTAAACTTCCTTATCTTGCAGAGCCTTGTTGGTGCTGTCAGCTTACAGGAGAAATACTTGCTGCTGACCTTTCTGTCTCAGTCATACCCTGAAGCTTGGAGCTGAGCAATTGCATCCTCCACTTAACTCTCTGTTGATCAAGGTTTCTTGTGGTCTGTTTGTTCTGTAGGGGCAGAATGGTAGTAATTAACTCCTTATCTATGCATCCAGGATTCCCACTGAAGAGGAGCTCTAACCAGTCACTCTTTATTTTCTTCTTCCTAGTGTCCTTCAGGTTTTGAACATTGGGTTCTGACTTCACTTCCCACCCCAGCAGAGAAGAGAATGGAGCATGTTGGATTCAGTTTCCCTGCACACCATGCCTTGGGCAGAAAGGGCTGCCCATCTGGGAAGAAGGGGCAACCTGCATCTGGCTGCAACAGGAAGAGTTTAAAAATAATAATCCTGTTATGTGCCATGGCTCTTCCTACAAACCTGACCCTGCCTTGGACCACCTGGAGAAACCCATGTCCAAAGAGGAGCCCTGGTAAAAACCTGGGCCAGAAGCCTCTGTGCCAGGCAATAGTGTTTTCCTGTGTGATGAGTTGGGTTTGCTGGAGGAATCTCTCACTGGCTGTCCTCTCTCTGCTACGGCAGAAAGTCTCCCAGTGCCTCGGACTGGTGGAGGGAGGGCTGGCTCTGCTCTCGCTTGGCTTTCCTCATGGGGCAAAGTAGTTGGACTTTCTGATTAAGCCACCAGATGTGCACTTGGTATCCCACAGAGGAATTGGTGGGAGCTTGTTGGTAGAAGCCCTGTGGGAGAAGGGGTGCTGTTTCAGGGGGTGGTTTCAGTGTGCCCATCACTGGAGCGTCCATCATCGTTCTGCGGGGAAGGGTGGTTCTCGTGGTGTAGAAGGCTTCCAGCTGTCCCCCTGGGTGGAACAGGAGGACACTGAGTTTTTCACTGTGCCAACTGAGCCCCATTGAATCAGAAGCATGTTTTGAGAAGTCCCTATGCTGTTCTCAGCACTTTCCTGATACACCAGGCTGCTGTAAAATAAGCACAGGTGCTAGTAGCTGCTTTCTGGGACATAAAAACATTGTTTTGGGTTTGGTTTTGATCTGTCTTGCTACAGCAGCAAAATGGAAAGCCTGGGTGTGGCCTTAACAGAGCCCTGGTTGCTTTTCAGAAGGGCATTTTCTATAGATGAAATATTTTTTTACTAATCTGGGAACTTTCTACAGTGAACATGAAGCCAATGTAATGTGTGTCCCTATTATGCATCTCTCTGTCTGAGAAGGCAACAGTGACAGACTCTTTTTCAGAGCTGTATTAGGAACAAACACATATGATGTTTGATAATGTATATGATTGAGGGGAAGAAATTGGCAGGTCTCCGTGGTTTCAAACCACTGTGGGGAAGAGTTGTACATTATTGTAATCTATATGTAAAAGTAGGTGCAAATTACATAGAAGCTTTTCTAAACCTTTTTAAATATATATTATATATTTTAATTGAAAAACGAGATTATTGGATAAAAAGAAACAAAACACATTTGCTGCATCTGTCCCCTTCATACCAGATAACACTACAGTATGGGAGGGGGCAGGCCTAAGGCATTTTGGGCCAAGAAGCTGAAAATGTTGTTGGAAAAGTGGGAAGGAGACAGCACTGTGACTGGGGAATGGCTGCTCTCCCCAGAAGAGGCAGAGGGAAGGTGCCTGGCAGGGCTTTCAGCCACAGCTGCTCAGGCTGGGCGCTCCTGCCAAGCCAAGGGCACGATGGAGGGAATGCTAATCATTAACAGTGCTGTTCTCAGCTAATCCCTGAGTAGCTGCCTGCAGCTGATCCACAGGACACATTCCCTGCTCTGCTGAGGAGATGGTGTGGGCTGGATTGTGCTAGATCTGCTGACACTGCATAGCCCTTACAGAGGGCATGGTCAGTTGGATTTGGTAGCTCACTTTGGTTTCTGAGGGGTTTTGTTTTCTTGCTGAAGCTTCTGCTACTGCTGGGGAACTTGAAGCCTGTAGGCTCACCCTCAGGGGTCCACCTGGGATCCTGCTCTGTTTCTATATTTTTGCAGAACAGAAATTAGGGGTCAAAAGATAAATTCAGAGCATTAGTGGCATGTTCCTATCACTGTTTTGGTGTTTGCAGTGGCAGGATCTGTGGGAGACATGATGCTTTCATGGTGTTCTGGTAGGCTTGATCTGACAGAAAGACTCTCCAGTCCTTTTTGAAGGTGGCTTCAGTTCAGAAAGTTTGTATTATGCAGTGCAATGAGCCACAAGGTTTCACCAGCTTGTCTGCTCTGTTTTCATTTTAATCTGAGTGGAGATTGGAACAGGAGTGATTGCCTGGTTACCTCCAACAAGGAGTCTTCAAAAGTCTTATCTACATCATGCTATGCCATCAAAGCTTTGAATAGTTTGATAACCTTTGTTTTGAAGGCTGCTTCATGGCAGACCTCCCAGTGATGTTTCACATTTGCCCACAATCTACATGTCTGGCCACACCTCGTTGTAACAAATAAACAAAAAGGCAGCTCCTAAGCTGGGATCCCAGAGTTTGTACACTTGAGGCATGGATCAGCATTCTCACTGGAGTTAATTCATTACATAAGTGGATAGATGCCCTGTCACAGCACTTGATGGCATGTGCCACATGTGAGAATCAGCCACTCTGAGCTGCAGTGAACAGACTGGAGAGATTTATGTTGTTTGGCACATAGTGTGCTGCCTTGTTAGCTTGGGTCCTGAAGGGAACTTGATCCAGTGATGTACAGAGCAGGTTGAATGGCTGCCCAGGATTCCCAGCCATGTATCAAAGGACAAGACACCAGTAAGTGTGGTCGTGTTAAATGTGAGTCTCTGGCTCATCTCCCATGAAAATGGAACCCAAAGCAATAGAAAAGACAGTATTAGTAGCCAGTGCTTCAGACCACATGGTGAGCTGTTTCAGGCTGGGTTGGTCTGTGGGAAAGAGGTGCTGTCTTCAGGCTGGTACAGAGTGTCCCTTAACTGTGACAGCACTGGGAGCTGGCCTGATCCCTGTCTGCAGAGAGCCTGGCCCTGGGCGGCCCTGGGCACTCAGGTACCACCCCAGGGAGATGGGCACAATCTCAGCTGGTTCATGTCCTTGAGCTGGTCCTGCTGCAGGAGGTGTAACCCCAGGATTCATCATGGGTAGTGCTCTGGTGTGAGCTCACAGAAGACACTGTCCTTTGAGTAAGGAATACAGCACATACCTATTTTTTTCCCATATTCCCCTGGCCATACTTGTGGAGATAACACTGGAGATAGGAGCACCTCTGGCTGGAGTCCTGCTGTACCAGGGTCCTGGCAGTGACATTTCTGCCTTGCAGCAGTCTGTACAGGTGCTTTGTGTCTCTTCAGCACAGCAGGAGCTGTCAGTGGTTGAAGAAGGTTGAGAGTGCACCAGTGCTGAGAATGGTGTTCAGAAGACTCGTGGAGTGCTCAATAAACCATGAATGTAATGCTGCAGGCTCAAGCAAGCAACTTACCTTCTTTTTTGTATGTTTAGCAGGATAGCTTGTATTGTGGGCACAGAGGGCAGGGATGCAGAGAATTTAGGAGTTCTACAGACGCTTCATTTTTATAAAGCTTGAGCTTCATTTTCATAAACCTTGGGGTTTCATAAACCTCTAGCCTGAGATACTTCCTCATAGGACACAGGAGACTCTGAAGTTCCTGAACTGCTGCTTGCAGAAAGGCTGTACCTGGCAGGGGGTTGCTCAATACTTGTCCAGTTTTTTGTGTTCTTGCCCAAAGCTTTTGCTGCTTCCTGCTTGCTGCTGCTGGAGCCCAGGTCATGTCTTGGTGGCTCTTCATGCTGCATTAGCACCACAGGCCCCATGCTTAGGGTTAGTTTTTGCTCTAATGAAGGATTGGGGATTTTGAGAGCAGCTGTGAGTGGGGTGAGAAGGAAAGGGGCCAGTGACATGGGGAGTGGTGCTCCTGGATAAGTGCCTGAGGGGAGTGGGCAGGGGACTCTTGGCACAAAGCATTACTTTATGCTGTGTTGCTTGTCCTCTCTGAGCTCAGGCAACAAATTTCTCCATCTTCAGAGGATCAAATGCCACCTTACACAGCATTGAAGCCACCATGCAGCTCAGGGCCACTAAGGATTCAGGTAACTAGGCCCATAGAGCTTAGTAGGAGGCAGACTTGTTGCTTTTATTTACACTTGGGTTTAGCAAATTGCTTGAACTTTCTTTATAATTTAAGCATATTTTACTTCCAAGCATGTACTTCCAGCTTCACGTGAGAGCTTAGAAAATTGGAAGCTTCTGGGAGCCCTTAATTTTCCTTGCTGGTGTGTCTAAAATCATGTCATCCCTATCCTGTGCTGCTTTAAAAACAGCAGTCAGATCATCCTGATGAGAGGAATGAAGCATTCCAGAGCCCGGCTGTATTCATGAACAAGAGTCATAATAGAAGCAAGTAGCACTAATCAGCTTTTCCAAAAGAAATGCCTAGAAAGCTTTTATGTAGATAAGAATTTGTTAATTTGTTTTCTTACTTAGCTGCTTATTTATAGCCACATTCAAATGCTTCAGGGCTAGCCTTGCTCCAGGATTGAGTAACCTGTGTCTGGTGCCATGGGTAGGAGTGCCTTGGGAGTGGTGTCCTGGACTGTCACCAAAATGTGAAAGTTTGGATCCATTATTAAAAAAAACGAAAAACAAACCCAAAGCAAATCAATCAACTTTGGGACATGAACATCAACAGGGAATAGCTTAGGGCTTGCCTCAGTTGCATGTCTAATGAAAAACATGTTCTAATTAATGTGGGGAAAAGCAAGCAAGAGGTGACTTCTGAAGCCTGAAAGATGTGTCTGTGTGAAGGCTTGGAGCATGAGCTAACCCATCACCACACTTACCTGACCTTCAGGAAGGGGATCCCCTCTCTTCACTAGCCTGTGTGTCTTTCCCTTTGTCTGTAGCTGATGGAAAGCAGTATCTGATGGAACCAAAATCACTCCTAATGCTGTGGTGTACAGCAGGGAGAAGAGGCAGCAGAAGCTGAAGGTGTAAGAGCTGACAGTGTTGCATTTATGGTTCTTTGGCTGAAGCAGTGTTATGGTGTGTGGTAGCAGGGGATGTTCTGGGACACAAAAACAGCCCTGGTTGTTTTTCAGAAGGGCAGTGGTGTGGGACTGGTCGTGTGGGGTTCCCCAGGGTGTCCTGAGAGGTTTGGCTCAGTAGAAGATAGGTTACTTGTCCTGAAAGCAGCCACCTTCATACAGCACTGGGGTGGTTCTGTGAAATGGTGCTTCCAGCACAGTGGAGTCTTCACCTGGTGCAATCCCAGGAAGGGTTTCTGCATTGCTAGCACAGATGTCTGCTGCACACAGGGCACCACTACCTGACACAGTTTCCACCACATCCCCTGTGCACTCTTCCACCCATTTCTCACAATATTTTTTTTTAATAAACCTCTGCTTTTGTTTGCTCTCTGTAGCAGTGTAACTTCTGAACCATTACAGGCTTTGTTACCATCTGTGCTAGCAAGACTGTAGAATGTGCTAGACTAGGGGGGAATGTTTGAAAAATAAAAACCTGTAATCCTCTGCTCTGTGTCTCCTCCAGTTTGTTCTGTTCTCATGGCAAAGGCCAGCTATTTCTCCTTGCCCTTGTCTTCTTTCCTCTGCTATCCTCACCTGTTGGGGTCCCCCTCAGTGGAATGCCCCTTAGCTGGCCAGAGGCAGAAGGGTTGCAGTGTGACACCCACAGAGTCTCTGCTGTGCCCTGCAGTGTGTGGAGCCCCTTGTTACAACTTGCTGGCAGTGCATGGGGATCCATGGGGTGCCAAGCCCTAAAACTGACCCTGGGGAGTTGTAAATCCTGCAGGACTAGTCTAGAGTTGTTTCAGTCCCTTCATTTCTTGCCTTTCTAGACCTCAGTGCTAAAGGTGACTCTGTTTTGTATAGCTATATTCAAATATCTGTGTGTGTCAGCAGCAGTGGTGGCAGGTAAGGAGATGAGAGAGAAACGAGGGAAGGAGTGTAGACTAGGGATTCCACTGACCAGGTTAGACACACAGAGGGCAAGTTGGAGATGTTCTAACACTGCTGAGGGTAAAGGCTCATTTGTGAAATTGCACAATATGTGTACAGCCAGAAAATTTTCATTCAAAGCCTTGGATGCCCAGTATATTATTTTTTAATCCTATTCTTCACTGCAGTTAATGCAAATAACTAAACTCTAAGGGGCTCTTTAAGGATCCTGCTTCAAGATTTAACCCAGTTTGCAAAAATGGGGAATTAGGAGGAGATCCTTAGGGGAACTCTCTGCCCCTCATCTGTTCCTTGGGTACTTAGGGCTTCTTGAAGGCACATAATGATGGGTGCTCTTGGAAACACAAAATGCCCAAGATTTTGCAGCTGATTGGATCAGGGTGAATGTGTTCAAAACTTGCCTCACAAGAGGGGCCATGCATTTGCTCAGTAGCCATTAACACTTCTTTTACCTCTTTGAGCATCGGTCTGTGTCATTTAAGCATTGCCAAGGAGAACAAAATGGGACCTGAATGCCTTGGCTCAGGGGTGCTTTTGATGAGTGTGACACTGTCTTCAGTAGCCACCAAGAGTCTGCTGTGTTCTGTGGTTTCAATGCATTGTGTTTGCACCTTTCTTGCAGTCCTGGACACCTCGTAGCTCTCCCGGGTTGTCACCATAAGCGTTCTGGCCCATGGGTAGTTGTCGCAGAACAGCAGTACCTGAAGCCAGTGCCAAAACAGGTTTTCTGCTCAGCTGGGTTTCTGGCCACAGTCCTGCTTTGCCTCCAACCCCTGCTGGTCGATGAATACCTGTGTGCCACCAGGGATGGCCCCACGTATGGAAGCACAGTGGGGAAAGCTCTGCCCTCTGCATGTGTCCTTTATGGTGCTGTGTGAGGAAGGAGGGCTGGGGCACAGGGATGTGGTGGGTGCACACTGCCTTCTACTGAGCTGTCCTCAGCTCGTGTGCTGTTATTTCCCCTTCAGAGCTGTGCTAAGAGCAGCAGCCAGAGGCCTGACTCTGACTGGGTTGTAGGGGCTGTGGCAGTACCATTGCTGCAGTGGGACTTGGTGCTGTCCATGGGCTAGGACACCATTCCTCCCACCATGCAGCTTGGGAATGGCTTGGCTGTTACAAAAGCAGCCCTGGCTGTACCTGCCAGCGCCTCATTCTGCTACAGGCTTTGCAAGAAACTCAGTTACTGCTTTGGGCATGTGCCTGCATCCTCCCCTGGGTAATCCCCAGTACAGTCAGTGTCCCAGCTCCCATGTGCAGGATCTCCTGGAAGGTTCCTGCAGAGGTGAGGCAGTCTGTACTCTGGCTGTTCTTCCAGCCACCGAGCAATAGGGAGGAATATCCTGGCCCAAGCACATGAAGGATGCAGGGGCCACCAGGACAGGGACCCAACTGCTGAAACTGCCAGACTTGTGGCATGCTCTCTGTGACTCCCTGCAGTCTCTCCTGGCCTTGCCAGCAGCTCTTCTTGTTTCTGGTCAGGTTTGGAAAGCATGGAGCCTTTCATCTTACTGGTGTGGCTGGTATTTGTCTGTGAGCTGGAGTGTGTGGCAGCTCCAAGGCCAGCCCTTAGTGCAGGTGTAGAGATGAGGTAAAAGGGAGCCAGCCTCACATCACCTGGGACAGGCAGCCCCCCACCCCCAGCCAGAGCCATGCTGTCACTGCCTTGTCCCTTTCCTGGGCAGCACAGGGTGGTGGTGGGAGGTGAGGGTGCTGCTGGCAGCAGGCTGGGAGCCAGCCCAGGCTGCCCAGCACTGCAGGTGCTCTGCTGGCTTCACCAGCAGTGAGCCCTGTGGGGAACTGGCTGCTGTGGCCCATCCCAGCCCTGCAGGGGATGGAGCTGCTGTTGCAGGGACAGCAGGGAGTCTGGCAAGCTGGCTGGCATTGTACTTAACCAATGCTGCCCCTGGCAGCCAGCAGTACCCCCAGCTGCCTGGGCCCTGCCCAGCCCTCACTGGGGCTGAGTGATAGTACAGCAGGCAGTCCCAGCACTGGCTAGCCAAGCCTGGTGGCAGCTGTCCCAGCACCAGTCATGCTTGCACTGGTGTCACTGTTCCAGCACCAGTACTGACTGAGCTGGTACTACCCAGCACCAGTTGTCCTGGCATTTTACTGCCCAGGCACCAACTTGGCCCAGTACAAGCTGGCTTGGGCCCAGTGGAGGGAAAGCATCAGCAGCATGGATCAGGAAAAAGCTGGTCCTGCTTCTTGGCCTTGCTCACTGAGCGTCTGCTTGGGAGTGTGAGCAAAATGCTGCTTCTTCAGCTGCAGAAGCAGCACCCCCACCTTGGCCATATGTGACCAGGTACCAGCCAGCTCCTTCCTTTGGCACACTCCACTCCTCCTTGCTAGAATGCCACGGCCCCTTGAAAAACTTCCCTCTTTTCCTCTCAAACACACAATGCTGCAGCAGTTGCTTATCTGAGCATGGCAAGAGGACAGAGCTGAGCTGAACAGGATAGGTGTAGCCTCAGTGACCAGCTGCTGGCCATGGACCAGAGCTGTCACTGCATGACCCCAGCATGGGTCATGCATTGGGGGTTTCCTGACACTTGGGCCATCTCAGTGCTGTGCTCAGCCAGACACTGCTGTCCTGCCTTCACAGCAACCATGCAAGTCTGGATCCCCTTCCCAAAATCTAGCAGAAATAAAAGCACACATCCATGTCAAACATAATATATTTATAGCAAAAATAGGCTTTTTCTGTAGCTTCCATACACAAGGTTTTCTCCCCGTATATTTACGCAGTAAACAGGTCGACTGAAGCAGCGTGCACTGGCTGACTCGACAGCTGCCCTTGCTTCAGGCTCCCACTTACAACGGGTGGCTTCATTCCCCTTTTGTGGCTGCTCTCTGGAGCCTGCACTGGTGCCCTTGTACCTCTCCAGCCAGGGGTTGTGGCACAGGCAGGGAGCAGCCCAGGGTGATGGGAGGAATGGTGGTGTAGCCCCCCAGGCAGAGGGCAAGGCTGGTGGACAGGCTGCCTCTGTTCAAATGGGGCAGGCCCAGGAGTGCCCCCAACCCACATTCAAGGAGAAGCTTCCTGTAGCTTACCTGTGCTGACCACAGGCTCCTCCACCATGCTGTTAAGCAAGTGACTGGACGCAGGACCTCAGCCCTCTCATGGTGGTAGGAAGATACAAATCACATTAACTCAAACACATTAACAAGCCTCCCTTGTTTCTCCTGTCTCTCTGCTGATGGGAAGCAGAGAAGGGGCTTAGGACTGCCCAAGTCCCCAGCAGAAACCTCCAGTGCCTGAACACTGTCAAAGACCTTCTCATCCCGCTGTCGGACAAAGCAAAGCACGAGGATGCTCTGCCAGCAAGAGCTTCACAGTTTGGAGTTTGCTGGGTCATCCCTTGTCCATCCCAGAAGGGTTTGGCACACAGACCTAAGGGACATAACGCAGGCAGCAAGTGCATCCCCTTGCTGTCCTGGGGAAGGGCCCTTGCTAGGAGCCAGCACTCTTGCTGCCTAACCCTGCAACTCAGAACATTGCAACACACCCACATGCTGCCCCCACTGTTCCCAAGTGAGAGACACCACCCCAATGAGGACAGGTGCCCAAGCGTGGCTTTGCAAGCAGAGCAGCCGCTGCAGCACAGGGAAGGAAGCCAGTTGTCCCCTCTGCCCTCCCTGTGCCATTGAGGCTCCCACAGCACCCAGGCAAGGAGCATCCCTCTAATCTGGCCCCAGTCCCCTCCCACTTCCCTCTCCCCCATGTTTTTGGCAGTCCTCCTTGGACATGTTCAAGTCTCCAGCATCTCAGCAGCACGGACTTGCCTCACAGTTTGGTAATTGCACGTAACAGGGCCACTCAGTGACCCCCACAAGGCAGGGGGGGAACCAACAAAAAGGAACAACAGAGTCAAGTGAACTAAATCAAGGAATCCCTCGCTGTCGGTCCCAGCGTGAGGGTCCCACACGAGTCCAGGGACAGAGGAGGCTGCCGGGCCCTGCCGCAGCTCCAGCATTTAGGAGATCATGTACTGGGTGATGGCCTGCAACGCGTACAGCAGCTCTGCCTGCATCCGGGCTTCCAGGATCAGCAGGTTCACGTGGACCTGCAGGAACACAGAGAGGCTCAGGCAGCTGAAGTGTGCTGTGCTCAGCAGTGCAAGCAACTGCCCACCTGGGCAAGTGAGTCTTTCATCATCAAAATGCCACCAATTTTTCCAGCTCAGGCAGCTCCCCTTTTCCCCTCCTCCCAGTCCTGCAGGCTGTAGCTGCTTCCCAGAGCTGCGTGCCAGGGAGTCCCCTGCATACTTGGCACCAGCACTCCAGGCTGGCAGCAGCAACAGTCCCTGACACCCACAGCAGCTGCTCCTGTGAGTTACAGCTTGACAGAGCCAGGAAACACTCACCACTGGGGTAATGACATTGGAGATGCCTGTGCTGCTGGTGCCCTGGTCTCATCACAGTGGGCAGCCCCATGCCACACTAAGCCCAACTCCTTACAAACATCCAGTTTCCATTCCCCCCACCTGCCTCAGACTGGTTTAGTGGCTCAAAAACCTCCCATACACCCCATAAAGCATCTCAGCTTGCAGCCCCTGCCTGCTCCCAGCCCCACTGCAGCCAGAGCCAGGCGCCAGCTATCCCACCTTTTCACTGTGCTTGAACTGCTTCCAGAACCTGTCAAACATTTCTGAGTTTGTCTTCTCTGGGTAGCAGGTTACAGTTTTAATGTAAACTTTGAGCATTCGCTCCAGGAGCTGATTCACTTCTGCATAGTCATAATCATCGTACCTGTGGAGAGCACAGGGGGGAGTCACAGCCAGCACCTTGCCTGTGGCCTGCCTGGGGCATGGCACAGCCACAGGGCAGGGGGCACATGGCAACATCCACCAGGAACCAAAACCCTGCCCCAAAGCCCCCTGCCCTGGCCACAGCAGTTCCCTGCCTGTTCCCTGCCTGTCTCAAAATCCAGGCAGGGGATTCACCTCTGTCCTTTCTCCATGCTCATCTGCATGACAGACTGAGTGCCCTACCCTCCTCCCACCCAGGCCAGCTCAGTTTTCTCCCCTGAACCATGAGGTTGGCTTCCCTACCTAATGCCAAACATGCAGTGGATGTAGTTCCAGATGCCCCGCTTGAAAACAGAGGGCTCACAGCCCTGCCGCTTGGCCATGGCACTGCTCTGCAGACCATCCACCATCCTAAACTTCTCATCCAGGAGATGCCCAATGTCAGAGTACAGCCGGTTGACCAGTGAGAAGCCATGGTCTTCCCAGGAGTAGTCCTGTTGAGCACAGCAAGAGGATTTTGCAATTGCAAAAAGAAGCTTGGAGCATGTTCTCAGGAAGAAGGGCTGGAGACCTCAGGAAGCAGAAGAATTCAGTGAATATGCTCTGGAGGTAGCTTTGCCCAAACCACATCCCTAATCAAGCAGCTTTTGAATGATTTTTACCCTTGCCTCCATGAGGGCCATGTGAAAAAAATCATCAACCCTTGGGGACAGAAGTCACCTCCCTCTTCCCAACCCTCGTGGGGCAGGGCGTCTGCATGGGCAACTCTATGGGAGGGGAGGGGAAAGGAGGGGAGGGGCAGCCCAAGCTGCTGCCCACCAAGAGAGCAGGAGTCTTACCTGGACTCTGAACACCTGCGTCTGATCCTCATCACGCCGGGCAAAGTCTTGGTATCCAAAGTCGGGGTCCTGCATGTAGCATGCAAGGTTGGTGGCACCAGTGACTTCCCCGTCAGTATCTGCAAGAGGGGAGAGCCCTACAGCTGGGTCAGAGATGTGCTCAGCTGCCCTGTTCCCAGCCACATCAACCAGCCCTTGCTCTGCCCCACATGCATCCCATGAGCCCCTCTGAACCACACATCATGAAAAATGTAAGGCATAGAGGAGCAACAAACACACAGGGGTGCCACATGAACTCCCACCCTACACACCCACCCTGCTCCCTGCCCCTCACCTTCCTCTCGGTCCTGCTGCAGCAGCCTCATCTCGTCCCTGCCCTCAGTCTCCACCTGGATCCGCTGCATGCGTTCCCGGAGGGAATCCAGCTCCATGCAGGAGTCCAGGGACTGCACGGACACAGGCCTGGGGGTGAGGGCAGTGCTCCCAGGGGCATCCCCCCATCCCCTGCACAGCCACCCTCTGCCCCCATCCATCCCCTGCACAGCCACCCTCGGGGCTCACCCGCTTGCGGTTGATGCGCAGCAGCTCCTGGCCGTAGCTGTTGCCGGCAGTGGCCTCACAGAAGCACTGGTTCCCGAGTGACAGTGGCTTCAGCGAGCCTCGGCCCCCCAGCCCCTCATCCTGCTCGCAGCCACAGCCAAAGACAAAGCTGGCAAGTGCATGGCAGTGTGCCAGAAGGACGACAGCGTGCACCAGCTCCGCCAGTGACCAGCTCCACTCGCTGATCTTCAGCAGCTTCTGCAGAACATGGACACACCAGCAATGTGACACATGGGCAAGGGTGCTGGCAGCCCCTGGGGATGCTGCTGTCCCCAGTGCCATCCTGGTCCCTGGCTGAGAGCCCTTCCCAGTACCTCAATGTGCTCCTTGGTGATGAGCCACGGCCGGTGTGCCAGGATTTTGTTGATTTCGTTGAGGTTGCGGAGTTTGGGGGGGATGAATTCGAGGCCGCGCAGCCACTGGGGGTCCCCCCCTGCCCGCAGGAACTGCAGCACGTGCAGGTTCACCAGGTACCGGCACTGGTGCCGGGCTGCTGCCTGCAAGAGCAGCACATCAGCATCACGGCCCCAGCAGGACGGGCCCCCACACCCACCTCTCACTTAACCTCCAGGACATTGTGATTTTGGCCCCTGACAAGAAGCCCACGGCACAGGCTGTCTGCTGGGGGTTAAGGAGAGCCCCACAGGGCTGAGCAGAGCCCCCATCCCCTCTGGCAGGTGCCAGCAGGGCTCACCATGATGGCGATGTAGTGCCGGCAGTCAAAGGGTAGGGGGCCGTCCATGTGCATCAGGTAGTGCTGTGTCTTGAGGAAGCTGTCCAGGTACTGGGGGTGGTATCCCATCTGCTGGGTCACTGCCTCCAGCCGCCCTCGGCTTGCCAGCACCTTCACAAACAGGAACTGGGGGCACTCAGGGTCGCTGCTGGACATCTTCACTACCTGCAGGAAACACGCTCTGCTTAGCTCTTCCCAGAGCAGCCCCTGCTGCAGCAGTACACCCCAGCTAAGCCCAGGCAAGGCAAGAGGCAGAGATCCCTCTCTCAGCTTGGTGCTGCCAGAGGGACACTCACAGTCCATACACAGAGCACTGCTCAGTGACACAGACAGCAGGAGGACAGGTAGCAAGACACACAGGTTGGTCTCTGTCTGGGAGAAGGCTCTGCATGGTGAGCTGAACCAAGGGCAAACCAGGAACGATGTTCCTTGTAGTGGTGCAAGGCCAGACCAGGAGAAACACAACACAAAATACATTGCAGAATGGAGCAGCCCATCTGCCAGCACGAGCCCTCCTGCCCAGTACCAAGATGTGAGAGAACTGTAGAAGCAGCAGAGGGGCTCCCAGGCTCCTGCCCTGGCAAGCCAAGAGGCAAACCATGTCCTGGTACCTTCCATGTGATCATGGAGCACACAGAAGAGCTCCCCACATGTTGCCCAAGCAGACAGCATGGGAGTGGGTTCTGCAGCACAGAGCACAGCTCTGTGCCCACCAGAGAAAACACAGATGGGCAGCTTGGCAAGGGGGCCCAAACACCCCCAGCAATGCCCACGCCAGCCTTGCACCAGGGACCAGCACAGCTCTAGCCCCTCCTGAGAGGGTGGTGGGAACAGAGGGCAGGGATGTTGGAAAGATGCCCAGGCAGCTGCCATGCTCCAAGGACTGTGTTGCCACAATTCCCAGCCGACAGCATGGTCTGCACCTGCAGCCTGCCCACCCCGGGCTACAGGTACAGCAGGTGCTACCCTTGTCACACAGGAAGCCACAGCTCCTGCTCACATGTGGGAGCCCAGGCAGCACCCCTGGATGCAAAGGATGCATCTCTTCTCCCAGGCTTGAACTGAAATCTCTCCTAGGAAATTCTGGCCCTGTCTTGTTCCTTCCACCTGGCTCTCCGGTGCAGGCACCCAAAGCCTGGTGACTGGAGCATGGGAACAATGGAGAAAACCAGGAGCACTTCTGCAAACCACCAAAACCACAGAGTGCATTGCAGAGCAGCCAGGGGTGAGGGGCAGACAGAGCAGGGGTGAGCTGTGTGGCAGCACACAGCAGTTGCACCCACAGAGGCAGTGCAGGAAGCAGCTCAGGCTATTTTCCATCATCCTGCACTTCTGGTGAAAACACCATTGCTCAAGTAACAAGAGGTTTACTTGACATTTAGAGTGTCCTCTTCACTTCCTCTGGTAAAAAGGGTCCACAAACCCCCAAAACTCATATTAAAATGGAAAGATGAAAAGCACCAACTTCTCTGATCGACAGGAAAAGATGAAAGCCAGAAGTGACCTGCAAAAGCCCCCTACCAAGTCCCTCTGCCTGGGGAAATGAGATGCTGTAGGGACACCCAAGGGGCCACAGCCCTGGTATTGTCCTGGAGGGCTGAGGTGGAGGAGCTGAGAGCCCTTCCATTCCCCCGGGGAAAGGCGGTCCCAGAAAGGAGCTGTGCAACCATGGCTCAGCCTTTGGTGCTGCCAGCTCTCCTTACTCCGCTTGTCCAGGTGATGATGGAGCAAGCAACCAGGCAGATGTATCTTGGAAGGAGATGATGAAGGAAGGGGGGGATGAAGGTGCAGAACAGCCACCTCCTCGGCTCTCAGCCCCTGGCCAGGCTAAACTGCCCACTCCCAAAGGCACCAGCTCAGCCCAGGCTATCTCCTACCGGCACCGCCTGCCACATTCCCTCAGTTCTGCCTCCTTAGCCTCTCGCTTGGCCCCGGTGCCACCTTCCTCATCCTCCTCGGCCACAGCCCTCCTCCTCCTCCTCCCGGAGTGCATCCACTCGCACTCCCGGGCTGTGGGAGCATCGCCTCCATCCCCAGGGGGAACCTTCGTGTGTCCGAGCCCCCCGAACTCTTAACAGGCACCTCAAATGCCTACCCACCGTACCCACCACCGACCTCGTCCCCTCCCCGCCCGGCGGACCCCCGGGGGAACGGCGCCCCGGCGCTCCCGGCCGGCAGCCGTGAGCACATCAAGAAGGCAGGAGGTTGAAGGAGCCCGGACAGCGCCGGGATGTGCGGGAGACGGGCCGGTAGATCCCGCCGCGCTCCCCGCCCGGCCGGGGCTCATCCCTTCGCCCGGCTCCGTCGGTAACGGTGGCTCCTCCGGTAACGTTCGCTGGAGACGGTGCCGCGGGAGCACCTCTCGCCCGGCCCTTGTGCCTGGGTATTCGAGAGGACGGGGCAAGTACGAGTGCCTGCGGCAGGGACCCCTACGGCAGTGCCCGCGGCCGGTACCCGGGGCCGGTACCCGGGGCCCCATTGTGCGGGCGGCGGCGGCGGCAGCGCCCCCGGTGAGCGGCGCGGGCAGTGCAGGCGGAGAGAGAAAAACAAGTTTGATTGGCAGTGATGGAGCCACGGCGCCTCCCGCATCCCGCACAAAGGGGACGGGGACACCACCGCCGCACCGGGACCGGCACCAGCACCGGCACCGGGAGTAGGACCAGGACCAAGACCGAGCCGCCGGTCGCGGCATCGTGAGCGCATAGCCTCGCCGGTCCCGCGTACCGCCAGCGGGCATGCCCCTGCCTGCTGGTGCCCTAGCCGTGCCGGCCCGGTGGCGGGGAGCAGGGCTAAGCCCGGTGCTCCTGTACGGGCTCGGGTGGTGGCGGCGGGGCGGGTCCTACCTGCCCCGGCAGCCGCTGGCATCGGCTTCCTCGGGGGTGCTCCACGCTCTGGGGACACACGATCATGGTGAGCCCGTGCCGTGCCGTGCCGTGCCGAGCGCAGTCTCGGTGCCGGTGCTCGGTGCCGGTGCCGGTGCCCGGTGCCCGGTGCCCGGTGCCCGGTGCCCCCGCCCGGTGCGGCCGCCGGCAGCGCAGAGCCGGCACAGCGGCAGGCAGGGGGGCGGACCCGCCTGCGCCAATCGCCGCCGCCAGGGGGCGGCCGCCGCCGCACCACGTGGGTAGGGCTGGAAAGTTACCGGGGCCGGGCGCGCAGGCCCCGCCCCCAGCGGGATGGGCGGGGCGCGGGGTGCCCCTGCCGCTGGGGGGCGCTGCCGCCTCGCCCGGGCACCGCGGGACGGGCGGGGAACCAGGCCGGGACCCCATCCCGGGCTCGGCTGTGCCAGGGCCCGGCTGTGCCAGGGCCCGGCTGTGCCAGGATCCGGCTGTCTGAGGGCTTGGCTGTGTCAGGGTCTGGCTGTCTGAGGGCCCGGCTGTTCGAGGGCCCGGCTGTGCCAGGGCCCAGCTGTGTCAGGGTCCGGCTGTGTCAGGGTCTGGCTGTGCCAGTGTCCAGCTGTCCGAGGACCCAGCTGTGCCAGGGCCCGGTTGTGCCAAGGTCCGGCTGTCCAAGGGCCCAGCTATGCCCAGGTCCAGCTGTCTGAGGGTCCGGCTGTCCGAAGGCCTGCCTGTGCCAGGGCCCACCTGTGTCAGAGTCCAGGAGTGCCAGGACCTGGCTGTCCGAGGGCCCAGCTGAGCGTCCCACTCTTCTCCCAAGCAAGCAGTGATAGGATGGGACGGTGTGCTCTTCTGTGCCTCTGCCAGGGAAGGTTGAGGTTGGACATCAGGAGGAATTTCTTCCCAGAAAGGGCTATCAGACATTGGATTGGACTGCTCACGTAGGTGGGGGAGTCACTGTCCCTGGAGGTGTTTAAGGAAAGACTGGAGGTGGCACTGAGTGCTGTGGTCTGGTTGACATGGTGGTGTTTGGACAGAGGTTGGACTCAATGATCTCCAACATCTTCTCCAACATAATTGAATCTGGGATTCTGTAAGAGCAGCTGCAGGGGGCTGCAGTCTGTGTTGGCCAGAAAGGTCTGCTCATCTGCAGGGACAGCAGCAGTGGCTGAGGGCTGCAGGTGGCCCCAGAAGTGGTTGGGGAGGCCAGAGCAGAGCCCATTGCCCAGTGAGGTCACAGCACATCACCCGAGTGTGCAGGGAGCCCCGTGAGGCAGCCAGGAGGGGACTCATCCATGTGCTTGATGTTTATTGATGAATACGCTGCCACTGTGGGACAGCAGGACTGGCCCTTGCCTCACTGTGTGTGGGAGGTCAGAGGTGCTCAGAGCTGGGGCTCCAGTGGTGCTTTCCCCAGACCCCGCAGGACGAGCCTGGGCAATCCCCTGGCAGGCAAAGCTTTAGTGCCACTGGAACCTGGGGACACAGGGAAAGGAGCAGCAAGGCCTGGGGGAATGGCCAGGATGACACTGGGGCTGGCTGGCTGAGCCAGCACTGGCAGGACACAGGAACAACCACAAAACCACGGATGAAAGGCAAAGAGGAATTTTATTTTTATTACCTCACCAACTGCAGGACCCCCCCAAGCAGCACCCAGGCAGAGGCACATAAGCAGGGATGCAGGCACTGTGGATCTTGGTCCACTCTAGAGGATCACTGAACCTGCTGTTTTTGCCTGTTTATCAAGGATTTGTGCAGTTGTGGTTTACCACTGTGGTTTGATCTTTCCCACAGCAGGCCAGGAATCTCAAGCATGTTAAATAAGGTGCCACTAAGTCTATCACAGGCCCGTGTTATCTAAACACACAAGTTCTACTTACTGAATACACAAAGCTAAACAACATGAGTATGGTATATGTGTTTTTCCTACATCAGCTGCAAGGCACTTGAGCATGTTTACAATCTTTCTTGCCTATCTTTCCTTATTTTTCCACACTTGGCCTCCCTGGGACTCCTCATCCTGTGTGTCTCCTCATCAAGTGTGTCACTTGGCTAGTGGCCCCTGCCTGCTTAGCTGCAGCTGCCCACTCACCAGGACACGTCCCTGGGTGTGCTTGTGGGCGCTTGGGAGCAGAGATGGCACTTGGCAGGAAAGCAAGACCGGGGATCCAGGGCATTTGGCAGAGAAATGGCAGGAGCAGGGAGCAGGGCCTGAGGAGCAGTAAGGTTTGGGCAGCAAAGCTGTGGAGAATAGGGCATGCAGGAGTGCAGGCATGTGTCACAGCCTCCCATAGCTGTTCTGGTAGGGGCTGTGCTCACTGGGGGCAGCTGGGGGTCCAGGCATTGGAGGTGGTGCATGGTTGCTGCTGTCCCAGAGGGGCTCGTGGCTGTCCTTGGGTGGCAGCTCAGTCACATAGCAGATGTTCTCGCTGTAGTTGGGCTTGAAGCTCTCCACAACATCTTTGGGGACTCCAGTCCATTCCTCCAGGGAGCAGAGCAGGGTGAGGATGAGCCACCACCCAGCCCAGCCCCAACCCCACACAGCCAGGGTGAGCCCAGGGCAGGGCTGCCTGCACCACCTTACCTGGAAATTGCCGTTGTGGGTGATGAACAGCTCATCAAAATTCTTGCTGGGGTTGGGAATTCGGGGCATCAGGATGACCCATACCCTGTGCAGGAGAGGTGTGTTAGAGGGAAGAGCCCCAGTGCTGCTGGCCCTGGCAGCTCCCCACACTCACCTCTCCATGCGCACCAGCAGGATGACAAGGACCAGCAGCAGCAGGCAGGAGGCAATGGGGACCAAGACCGTGCGGATCCCAAACCAGTACAGATCCTCCACCACGCCTGGAAGGAGAGGGGTGACACTGATCCCCAGACAGCACACCAGCACGGCAGTGGGGTGGGACTGCAGGTGGCCCTTCATGGGTGGCCCTCCATGGGTGTCCATGGCATTGCTCATGGCAGGGCTCAGCTGGGAACAGAGCATGGAGAAGGGGCCTGTCCCCAAGCCCTGCCATCCTGTCACCGTAACTAGCTGGTGACCCTGTCCTGGCCCAGCCATGCCCTCCAGTGCTAAGAAGCCCCTGGCTAAAGTCAGCAGGTCCCACTGGAGGGGTGTGTTTTGCTTCCAGAAGTACAAAGGATGCTGCTGCCAGCACCCCACATGCCCAGATGGGTCTTGTCCCTACAGCTGCTGCCTCAGGCCATTCTCTGCTTGCTTGGCCATCTCTCACCTGTGAGCCCTGCCATGCTCCAGTCCATCCTATCCCACTGCAGCCCTCAGAACATACCCTTGCCCGTGGAGTTGCTGCCCCAGATGACAGGAACACTCCACTCGCTCCAGAACTGGGTTGTGCCACAGAACTTGTTGATCTTGCTGCGCACGTAGAAGGTGTAGGACTTCTCATAGTCCACACTGGGTAAGGAGAAGACATCTCCATTCACCGAGAGCTCCTGCAGAGACATAAGCCCTGAGCTGCTGGCTGCGACCATCTTGGAGGCTGGTGCACAGCTCACCCCAGGCACAGCCACAAGGGTGCCGTGCCCAGGGCTCTCACCGTCCAGCTGGTGTCCTTGTTGCTCTTGTATTTGACAGCATGCTTCAGGCACCCGTTTTTGGGGTAGGGGGAGGCCCAGGTCAGCCGCAGCTGATTGTTGCTCATGTTGTGGATGGTCAGGTTGACAGGAGCCTCTGGTTTCACTGCAAGGGACAGGTGATGCCCAGTGAGGGCTGGCCCCATGGCCAGTGCCCTGCTGCCAACTGGGAGCCCACAGGGGAGCTCTGAGAACTGACAGGGGGGTCCCCCCACCAGTCTGTACCCAGGTCCTGCAGCTCCATGTGCTTGCTGGGGATCTCCAGGGTCTTGCCTCCAACGCTGGCATTGATGAGAACATGGAAACGCTGGAACTGGATGAGCTCGTTCTTCTTGAAGTGGCAGCCAACCCTGACACCGTGATGCTGCAGGTACTGCTTGCACTCCACCGCCTTGTCAGACGTGTTCTTGTACCTGTGCCACAGTGGGTCACCAGGACTCCCCAAAGCCTCACATGCCCCAGCCCTCACCAGGACCCCTCTCCCCAGCACATCCCATCCTGCTTGCTCTGGAGACAGAGCCTGCCCCACCCTGGGCTTGGAGAGGAGGAGAGGCCTGATGGACCAGCAATGCTGGCAGCAGCCCCCCTGCACAGGGACCCGCTGCTGGACACTCTGCTGTAGGACTGGCCATGCGGCAGGGGCACCTACCAGTAGAAGAGGGAGTAGTTGACTGTGGGCATCTCTTTGTTCCCCCACGTGCAGTTCATGTACTCCTCGTTGAAGAAGACACACTCCACTCCTGCAAGCAACAGACACTGCTGGGCATGGCAGTGGTGGGTGGCTGTGCCAAGGCCCAGGGGTGTACATGGCACATGCCAGATCCCCACATGAGACTCCCTCCATGTGAACCAAACTCATCAGCCAGCACTGCAGGGGCAGGAGAAAGGCAGGGTCAAGCTTTCCTGGGCTGTAATGCAACACAATGGAGCAAACAAGCTGTTTCTACACCTGGAGATGGAGGGCACGTTCCCACCAGCCCAGGAGGTCCAGAGATACAGAGAGGCTTTTTCCACAGAAAGCTGTTGTTTTACTGACAGCCAGGCAAGGAGTGCATTTTTTCTCTGAAAACAGTGGCTGGGATGAGAGTGCCAGGTGGAAAGAAACGCCTCTGTGTCCTGTCCCCTTCCTGTGCACAGCACTACTGAGGGGACCAGGAAGGAAAGGCAGCCGGTGCAGATCCACTGACCATCCTGTCCAACACCCTCACATGGCACAGACCAATAGGATCTGCCAGTAGACTGATGGGGCAGGAGCACTCCCAGGGTGCTGGCGGGGTCAGAAATGCTCCAGCACTGCAGTGGGCACAAGGACACCCCAACAGGGTTCCCTGGTGCAGCCTGACCCTCCTGGCAGCCCCACTGCAAAGGGCCATACAGGTGCCACAGGTCCTGGGACACGTCAGGGGTCGCAGGGTCCCTGGTGCGTGCCACAACAGCGCACCAGCCCACACAGCCCCACATCCTGTCCTCACCCGCCATCACTGGGGAGCTCCAGTCCCCAGCCCCAACCACAAAAGGGGCCCCTGGCCTTCCCTTGTGCCCCCTTACCTGGCTGGCTGTCGGCAGCAGCAGGGTAGGGACCCGGCCCACAGAGGACGAGGAGGAGAAGGACAGGCACGAGGAAGGCACCAAGAGCCGCCATGGGGGCTGCTGAGTGAGGACGCGTGCGGGCAGCCTCAGCCAGGGCTGCCGGCTTCCGCAGCACTCTACTTCCTGCCCACGGCTCCGCCTGCACCGGGGTATCCTGCGTGCCCCAAGGGCTGCCTTATGGGGACCACTGCTCACTCCACTGGGATCCCACAGCTCAACCCACTGGGACTCCATGGCTCAACCCAGTGGAATTCCAGTGCCTCATCCTACTGGAACTCCATGGCTCATCCTGTTAAAAATAGGTTAGATACTGTTGTAAAATAGTTGATAGATCGTTAAGCATGTGCTGTTAGTTTGGATGTTATATTGTAAAAGGGGTTAAAAGGGTAGTTATAAGAAATCCGGTACTCAAGGTACCAGAACACACCTCAGTAAAGTGCACCACGAGCCAGCCTGGACAGAACTGTCATGGCCAATCGAGCACCTTAAACCTTCATGCAAATGAAGGATCCAAAAAGAAACCAATCCAAAGGGACAAAAAACAGGATCAAAAGGGGCTTCTGACCCACTGAATCTGTGCTGCTCCATCTGGGCCATCGGGGCCATCGCTGCTGAGCAGCCCCAGCGCCGGCGCTGCAGAACCCTCGACGGGAACGCTCCTGCTCGGCCCGGGGCCCCCTTGCTTTGGGCCTTTCCTTTTCTTACAAGAAATGCTGAAATCACCTTAGCACCGGGAGCCTGCTCTCGTTTTTGACAATCTCGCTAGGATAGCACAGCTAGCCCACTGAGACCCCACAGCACATTCAACTGGCTCATCCCACCGGGACTGTGTCACCCTCCCCGCTCAGTTCCCACACCTCACACCTCTTGGAGCCCCCATTTCATGCGGCCGTGTTCCCGTGGCTCATGCTGTAGGGCTCACCGCCCCTGGGCTGCCCCAGGAGCATGGCTGGGATGGGGATCCCAGCGCCCAGCCCGTCTGGATCCCTGGCAGCATCACTGGGAGGCACCGAGACAGTCGGAGGGGGCGGCTGCAGGAGAGAGTCACAGCGGGGCTTGGTGCGTGTGACAGTACGGCCGATGTCCGCGGGGGCTGCTGCCGGTGCGGTGATGGCCGCACGGGGTGTTGGTGGCCGGGCTCCGGGGGTGCCCCGGTACCGGGGCCGGGGGCGCGAGGGGGGTATCACGTGCTCCTCTCCGGACACGTCACCGGCGCGGCGCCTCCGCCGGGGGGCGCGCGCGCGCCGCTCGGGCTGCCCCGTCCCTCTTCGACACTTTCCGTCTTCGCTCGGAGCGGGCTCGGGCCATCCCGGCACTGCTCGGCACTCGCCTGCAGCGCTCAACGCTGTTTTGTCCCTCGCTCGTCCCCGCTTCGGGGACTCTCGGCTCTCTCCGTTCACTCTCGGATCTCTCCGTTCACTCTCGGATCTCTCCGGCTGCGCTCGGTGCTTTTCGTCTGTCCTCGGTCCAGTCACAGCAGTACTCGGGTCTCTCCGTTAATTTTCGGCATTCTTCGGCAACACTTGGGCCTCTTCGGCGACGCTCGGGATTCTCCGTGCTCCTTCGGTTCGGCTTCGGCGGCGCCCACCTGCCCCGGCGCAGCGCGCAGCGCGCAGGCGCGGGCGGCCCCGGCGGCCCTTGTTGTGGCCCGGCCGGCCCGCCATGGCGGCCTTCGGCGTCCTCAGCTACGAGCACCGTCCGCTCAAGCGCCCGCGCCTCGGCCCGCCTGACGTGTACCCGCAGGACCCCAAGCAGAAGGAGGTGCGGGGGCCGGGCGTGTGAGGGGGACCCGGGGTGCAGGACCACTGTGTCGGGGCCGGACCTGAGGGAGCGCCGGGTTAGCGGCGCGGGGCCGGGAGCTGGGCGAGGGGGCGCCGTCCCACCGGGACCCCGGGGGTGGGGGGCGCCGGCCGGGCCGGGGGAGCCCCGTTGCCGTGTCCCGGCACTGCCCTGGGCGGTGCCTGGTAGCCAGGGCTGGGGGAGGTCGGGGGAGCAGCCGGGCCTCGCCTGATTCAGCCCCCGCCGTGGGGACGGAGGCTGCGGCGGTGGGCGCGGAGGGGCCGGGCCGGGCCGGGCCCTGCTGACCGTCCTTCCCCCGCAGGATGAGCTGACTGCGCTGAATGTCAAGCAAGGCTTCAATAACCAACCGGCGGTGTCTGGGGACGAGCACGGCAGTGCCAAAAATGTCAATTTCAACCCGGCGAAGGTGAGAGACGTCCCGCCGGTCGAGGGTGGGTTTGGCAGGACAGGCGGCTGGATCCTGCACAGTCTTGGGTCTCGTTCCTTCCGTATGTCGAGAACTACCAGGTCTTCCCCTTTTGTGTGGGTGTTTTTAAGACTTGACCCTCCATTTCTGTAGAATCCAAGTTCTGCATTCGTTTAGAACTGTGTCCCACCTCTGAGAGAGCGGGTTCTTGTCTGGTTCAGTGCATCTTAGGGGCAGGTCTGTGTCTGCAGTATTCGTTAAGTCAGCATCTAGGACTCCTTAAATTCTGCTATTAAAGCACAAGACTATGATAGTCGGAGAGAGAAACTCCTTACTGGCTTGGTTACATGATGGCCATAGTAAAAGGAAAGTATGATTTCGTGAAACATCTGGAAGTTTAAAAATGGGAGTTATATAATAGGCTTCAACTCCATTTTCCAGTCTCTGAAATCAAGATGTTGACTTCCTGACAAAACAACTAGTAATGACCTGGGTTGGAAGGCAGTCAATAAGCACAGGATATTTGTTTTCCTTGGCTGATTTCTGTCTGAGGAGCCTTGTCTGGTTTGACAGGTATTTTTTTAAATGGTTGTGTCCATCTCAACTTAAGTCCCTGCTTGATTATTGTATGAGTTGTCTAGACACATTAATCTCTGCAAGTATAGCAAAGGAGTTATTGGCAGTTACTTTGTGTTTCAAAAGTTGATACTGGTGAGACTTCTGGTAGGAGTGATAAATGAGTGATAAATTTTAAGTGCTCTGATCAGGTCTTTGATCTCTGAAATGTAATGAATCCTTTTTTTTTTCCTTCTCCTCCAGATCAGCTCCAATTTTAGCAGTATTATTGCAGAAAAGCTGCGGTGCAACACCCTGCCTGACACGGGCAGACGGAAACCCCAGGTCAACCAGAAGGATAACTTTTGGCTGGTGACAGCACGTTCTCAGAGTGCCATAAACAACTGGTTCACAGATCTGGCTGGAACTAAGCCCCTCACTCATCTTGCTAAGAAGGTATGTTACAGGAAAGGCAACCTGGCCTCTCTGCCAGAGTTTAATCTGTGCTTGTTTTTTGAGGTTTTCTGAAGGTCTTTACTGTTTGGAGAAGTTCCTATACATCTTGTGAAGCTTTCAGCTTGCAGAGTGGATGTGGGATTTCTAGTGCCCTAACTGTAGTCATCCACACTTTGAGATCTGGTCTCTTGGCTGTTATTTTGAGGTGTGTTCAGCTTTGCCTTTTGGCTTGTAGGACATGACTGATTTATTTTAAGGTTCAGTTGTTTTTCCAAAGAGCTGCCACTGTTGCCTTTGGTCTGTTGTTTAGATTAGGACATTTCTGTTGCGGAGGATTTCTCAAGTTCTCAAAAGTCATAGTGAGAATTACTGAAAATAATCACCTAAATGACTTCCCAGACTTATGTTGCAGTGAGGTGTTTCTGCTTTTCAGCAGAGGAGAGTACATGTGGTCTTTGCCAGGCTACAGTATTTCTATGCCCTGGAGTTTAGGGTAGATATTCCCCTTATAGCTGTGAATTCTGTAGAGTATGAAAGAAGGGTCTTAATCTGGCATTTTATCAGGCCTGATAGCAAGGGGGATAGCTCTCTCTCAGGGGAAGCCTACAGAAAAGGTGCTTGTGAACCTGGTATGCACTGTGGAAAAATCATAACTCCCAGTTGCAAAACGGTCTGAGTCATTCCTGGGGGGAAAATAAAGTAATCAGATTTTCCCAGTATCTGACTCTTAATAAACTTACTCCTTCTTTGTGTTTTGACTGTCAGTTTCCTGAGGTCATGGTAAAAGCTTGAACCTTTCAAGGTTTTCCCCTGTTTTCCTGCCATGAGCTCCATCAATTTTCGTCAACTTAGATGTGAAAGAGTGACTGTCAGTAGCCAGGTAG
This sequence comes from Molothrus aeneus, assembly GCF_037042795.1. Lineage (NCBI taxonomy): Eukaryota > Metazoa > Chordata > Aves > Passeriformes > Icteridae > Molothrus > Molothrus aeneus. Next base: position 4,543,789 of record NC_089659.1, on the reverse strand, counting down.
TCTGACTTTGAGGCATCAGAGAGTAATTGGGAAGAATGTAGGAAACATAGCAGGTAAATGAACATCAGTAGTTCAGGGACTTGAACCTGCCAAATGGACCTGTTTCTTGTGAATTTTTTTCATTCCTCTGTGAAAACACACATACTTTCACTCTCCAGAGAATTGTGTGGAAATGAGCCCCACAGCTGTACTTTTCCCTGTGATGTCCCTGTTATTGCTTCCTGGTTTATAGTCCTGCAGCCTGATTATTTCACTGGTATCCTCCTATAGTGTGTCTTGAATTTTGGATCTTGGATTAATGGATTCCTTCCTACGATGTACTCAGTTCCCTGTTTCTCGCAGTCTTCTGTTGAGTACTCATGATATTGTGAGACGTCTGTAACCACTCGCTTTTGTATACAAAGTGAAGAGTCCTGTCTTCACTTTGCATGGCAGATACTCTGTTACTGACTCAGTCTGTATCTTTCATAGCTCTTTATGTGCTCTCTGGAGGGATAACCTCCAAGATGTTTGCAGGATTCAGGGCATGGATTTACAGTGACGTAATTATATGTTCTGTCTTCTTTCAATTTGTTTTGTTTCTGTTTGTACTGAAATGCAGCTCTGGTACTGTTGCTCTCTGACCACAAGTGAATTTTGGCAGCAGGTTTTTTTGAGGTAGAGGTACTGTGTTGCTCTGTTCCCTTTTTACCTTTTTCATACTTGCAGCAGGTATAGCTGCTTTAGCTGCTTCAGTTCATATTCCAAGTGCTTGGTTCAGTTTTCCCTCTCCATTTCATTACAGGTGCCCATCTTTAGCAAGAAGGAAGAGGTCTTTGGTTATTTGGCCAAATACACTGTTCCAGTAATGAGAGCAGCATGGCTCATCAAAATGACCTGTGCCTATTATGCTGCCATCACGGAAACGAAGGTGAAAAAGCGTCATGTCATTGATCCCTTCATTGGTAAGCACTCTGTGTGCACCATGGGCTTTGTCCAGCACAGCTGTTTCCTTCTAAGCCTGCTCTTGCTTAGTAAGAGGTAGCCTGGAAATCCAAATAAACTTGTTTCCTGCTGATAAGTCCTTGGGTTCTGGTGTGAGTAACTGTCTGAACAACAGGCCCACCTGTGAAAGTACATTGAAAAATAAGTCTTAGCAGCCATAGAAGCCTTACTTTTCTTTTTCCCTGTTAAGTTCTACTGAGCTCCTTTGCTGCCTTACCTGTTTTTTTCTTCCATACAAAGATTGTAAAGTTGCAATTTAGTGATGACTGATTAGCTACTTCCCGAGTGAATATGTATATTTCCTAGAGAATTTTGGTATGTTACTCTCTGTCTGTGTTCCCAATTTCATTAAGCATTACTGGATCCAACATCCTTTGCATCCTGGCCTGCTCCAGATTGCTGTGATCTAGAAGAGTTCCCCTGACTGTGTTCTGGTTTTTTTTGGCTTTCCACCTATGCACCATCCTGGTTCTTTCCTGCTCCTCTTTGCCACACTGCTCACTGCTAACCTCTTTTCTCCAGAATGGACACAGATCATCACCAAGTACCTGTCAGAGCAGCTGCAGAAAATTGCAGAGTTCTACAGACAGCTCCCAGGGCAAGGCTGTGGTTCACCATCGGGACCAATGCCCCAAGAGGTGGAACAGGCTTTGAAGCAGTGGGACTACAATGAGAAACTGGCTATGTTCATGTTCCAGGTGAGGGACTGGTAGGAGCTGCTGGGTTGGCGTGAGCATAGGAGAGCAGGGGGGGTGGATGCCACATGATTGATTTCTGCAAGATGCTCTCTTTCCTAGTGAATAGACCACTAGGACCAGCTGCAGTTTTGAGCTCAGTAATAGGACAGGGGTAGCACAGAACTGTGAAAACTTCCAGAGTTATTTCCACTGTTGGAGTACAAGCTGCTGCTGCTCTGCTTTACCTTAGTGAAGGTTACTTCAGCTTTCACCCATCTGCTCTGCTTTTATCTGTGTGCAGGATGGCATGTTGGACCGGCACGAATTCCTGACGTGGGTCCTCGAGTGCTTTGAGAAGATACGGTCAGGAGAAGATGAATTTCTGAAAATGCTCCTTCCTTTGCTGCTGCGGGTGAGAAATACACTCTCAGCTTGCTTTAGGAGAGTGCTCACTTCTGCTTTGGCCATCCCCTTCCTATTGCCTAAGGGGATAATGAGTTGTTTCGCACCAAGAACACCAGGGAGTGTCCCTGTGAGCATCCTTCTTAGCTCATGCAAGGATGTCTTTTTAGTGCTGCACTTTTCCAGTTTTTATTCTCCTTTATCCTTTTTCCCTGCACTGGACTTGGTAATCCCTGCCCATGCCACAGCTGTGATAGTTCCACTGGCTGTGTACCAGTACATGGAAACTGCTTTTTTCTTTCTTTCTCTTGCAACAGATTCTGGGCAAATGTTTGAAGCTCTGGGAAGCCTGGGTGTGGGTACATTTTTACACATTAAGTCATTGCCAGAGAACATTTCAAGGCTTTTTCTGATGCTTAGTAGCCAGTGGGTGATCCGTGATAAGGAGCTCTCTGTAAAAAAGGACTGCCTCTTCAAGGCAGTGTCACACAGTGTAGTACATTGGGAAAGTTGGGATTTTTTCTTGTATTCCTTGTGACAAGGATGTTTGCCCCTCCTTCCCTGTTCCCTGCAGTACTCTGGAGAGTTTGTGCAGTCTGCGTACCTGTCCAGACGTCTGGCCTACTTCTGCACCCGCAGGCTTGCTATGCAGCTGGATGGTGCTGGTGGGCACCCACCACACATCCTGTCTGCCCAGACAGGGAATGCTCTTCCTTCAACTCCCACCCCACAGCCAGCTGCAGGGAATCCTCCTCCCAGCCCTTTCAGCGACTTACTGCTGTGCCCCCAGCACCGGCCAGTGGTGTATGGGCTCAGCTGCATCCTTCAGGTACGTTTCAGTGATGGTGATTGGGGGGTCAGCAGGGACAGTTTGTGTGCCATCACAGAAAAATCATTACAGTCTGAGTCAGCAGCTTTGTAAGTACAGAAATATCAAACCATGATTATCTCTGCTGATGTGTTACAAGAGCTTTTGTCAGACAGTGCTGTAGCAGTGCCCTTGACTGACTTGCATAAGAAAAATGGTTTGGAATAGAGCCTTTTGCTCTGCTCACAGGTGCCCCACATGGCTAGGAAAGCTTAACAAAAGAAGGGATGAGAAAGAAAGAAAGGGTTATTTCCCATGTGTATATCAATAGCAGGTTTTCATCCAGGAGAGGAAATTATGCCAGAAATGAAAGTGCTTTGTAATTTTGTCAACTCTTAAAAACAAACATCCCCTCATCAGAAAAAAAGTTCCCACAGAACAAAAAAAAAAAAAAAGCCCGCAACCAAACAGCACACACAAGAAACAGCCCCTCCCACTTTATGGAAGAATGTAGTGATCTAGGAGTGGTAGCAGGCTGTGAAAAGGAACTACTCTAAACTCATAATCTTTGTAGGTGGGATTGATTAAACGTTACATTGCAATAAAAAGGCAAAGTTGCCAAAGCCTTACTGATAGATGTTCGAAGGACTGGTTGTTGTTGTGACACTGTGGGATTAAGTTCTTACTGTCCTTGTGTCAGAGAGAGGCAAGTTCTGTTCTGTGTGTTGTGCATTCATTCATGATTGTGTTTTTCTCCTTCAAGAGGAGAGTGACTAGGTGAGGTGGGTCCATGCAGGAGTGGAGATTGTTTCTTCCAGGGGAGAAGAGACTTGTTAAAGCAAAGAAGGTTCCAGAGCGTGCAGAATGGAGCAGGAGTTGGAGAGGAAGAGAGCACAAAGCTTGGGAATCAGCTGCTCAGGAGAGGAACTTGAGAGGAAGGAGCCCTGGCAGGATCAAAAAGCAGCCAGCCAGCTCTCAGAGAAAAAAAGGAAAAGAAAATTTCTATAGTACAGTTGGCTAGAAGTAAGGACCTTTCTAGAAGCAAGGGTTAGAGAGCAGTGCAGGGTTATAAATAAACATTTTGCATTCTTAAGTCTTGTTTGCTTTCTGGTCAAGACGTTTAGAGGGTTTGTTGGTTTTTTTTTTCTATTTACTATGTGATAAAACATGTCTCTAATATAAAAATCCCCTATTTGGGGAGCTTGCTTTAGGGAAAATAGATGAGCATATGCACCTCAAAGGTTTTTCTGATTTGGAGTTCAGACACAACCTGCTTAAAAAGTTGACATTGGTAAATGATAGTCTGATCTTTAGTATGTCTCAGTGGAAACAGGTGCATTTCTAAGAATTTCCATAATTCTAAGAATGTGCATAATTAACCTTTGCTGAAATGTTCTCAAGATAAGCAGATTCTTTGGTTTGAGGATCTAAAACAGCTTTGTGAGCCAAAAAATATAGGAGAATATCATAGCAATTGTTTAGTGAAGTTTTGTCTGTGTTTATGTGAGTGTACAAGCTCATAAAAGAATGAGAAGGCATATACCATAGTATTATTACTATAATAATCAGACTTGTGATTGTCAAACAAAATGGTTTCATTAGTTTAGGTCTGTTACCTGATATTTCTTCTCAGACTTTACACTTGATGACAGTTGTAAGTCGCCAATGTAAATGCCCCTTCTGGACCATGAGGGTTGGATTGTGCATTGGGGGTGTGAGTTTGTATGATCCAAAGGGTTTTTCAGAGCTTAAAAAAAAATAAACTGAACAAAACCAACCTACCCAGATAGTAAATATGCTATATGGAAGATAATGAGTGCCTTGGTAATAGGATAAAGTAGTGATTAGTTCTGTAGAAATGTAACTTAATTGTTTTGACCTTAATTTGCTCAGTGATACTGACTTTTCTGTCTGTTGCAGAGTATAATTTTGTGTTGCCCGAGTGCCCTTGTGTGGCATTATTCCTTGACTGATAGCAGGATAAAGACTGGCTCACCATTGGACCACCTGCCTATAGCCCCGTCCAACTTGCCCATGCCAGGGGGGAATTCAGCCTTCACACAGCAGGTGAGCTTCAGAAAAGGGAGCTCTTGTGGTTTGGGATAACAGCTGTATCTTAGCTCTTTCAGAATTTTCTTTTCATGTGTGATAAGCAGATCTGGAGGTGCTGTCTCAATCTCTAGGAATTAAGTGCTCTCATTCTGCTATAAGCCAGATAGTGATGTCCTTGGAAGATGGGCAAAATCTAACTTGAAGTAGAATTGCTGTCAGTCTTTTTGTTCTCTAATAATTTTGTTCCCAGGACTTCTAAGGCATCCTTTTGTGTGTTTACACAAGTCCATTGTTTCTAGGTTCGGGCAAAGCTGCGTGAAATTGAGCAGCAGATAAAGGAGCGGGGCCAGGCTGTGGAGGTTCGCTGGTCATTTGACAAGTGCCAAGAAACCACAGCAGGTAACTTGCTGTAGGTTAAAGTTTCTCTCCCCCTGATCCTACTCTGACAAAACTCCTGTCTGGCTATTCTTCTTGATTTTTTCCTATTTCCCACTGTTTGTGTTTACTGTCAGCAGTAAGACATGGCTCTTTCTCTTTGCAGAGCAAAATCTTGTAAGAGTCCATTTCTCTAGATATAGGGGAAGTTTCTGTTACTAGGAGCTGGAGATATTTACCAGGGAACTATACTCTTGTCTGTGTGCCATGCTCTGATGCTTCTCCCTAAAATCTGCTGCTGGCCACAGTGAGAGTCAGGATAAGCTGGGTGGACCCCTGCCTGACTGGTACAGCTTTCCTTGGGTAGTAAGCCCAAGCAATGAGCTCACAGAAACTTCTTATAGAATCCTAGAATGGTCTGGGTTGGAAGGGACCTTAAAAATCAAGTGGTCTCAATTCTCCTGCCATGGGCAGGGACACCTTCCCCTAGATCTGGTTGCTCAGGACCAATCCAGCCTGGCCTTGAACACTTCCAGGAATGGAGCATTCACAACCTCTCTGGGCAACCTGTGCCGCACCCTCACAGGGAAGAATTTCTTAACATCTAGTCTGAGTCGATCCTCTTTCAGTTTAAAACCATTCCCCTTTGTCCTGGCCTTGTAAAAAGTTTCTCTCAAGATTTCTTGTAAGCCCACCTTAGTGTGATAGGTGACAGTCAGGTCACCCTAGAGCCTTTTCTTCAGGCTGAACAACCCCAATTCTCTCAGCCTTTCCTCCTGGGAGAGGTGTTCCATCCCTCTAATCAACTTAGTGGCCTCCTCTGGACTCGCTCCAACAACTCCATGTCCTTCCTGTGCTGGGGACCCCAGAGCTGGAGGCAGCACTGCAGGTGGGGTCTGACCAGAGTGGAGCAGAGGGGCAGAATCCCCTCCCTTGACCTGCTGGTCATGCTGCTTTTTGGGCAGCCCAGGACACTCTTGGCTTTCTGGGCTGTGAGTGCACAAGGCTGGGTCCTGTCCAGCCTCTCATCCCTCAGCATCCCCCAGTCCTCCTCTGCAGGGCTGCTCTCCATCTGTTCATCCCCCATCCTGGATCAATACTGGGGTTGCCCTGCCCCAGGTACAGCACTTCGTACTTGGCCTTGTTAAACCTCATGAGATTCCCACTGGAGCTTGTCCAGGTCCCTGTGGATGTCATCCATCCTTCAGGACTTCAACCAAACCACCTCAGCTTGGTGTCATCTACACTTGATCTGTGTCTGTCTCCCCACTCATCACTGATGTCCACTGGAACTCTGAGCCTTTCACCACTACCATCTGGATGTGACTGTCCAACCAGTTTCTCATACACTGAACAGTCCATCATGCCTGCTGCTGTGTAGGCCCTCCCATTGTCAGAATAAAACAGTATTTTGGTGGCAACACCAGCCATGGAGCCATGTATTAATAGACTGGGCCCATCTGTTTCTTCCAATGTCATTGCCTGTGAGTGGAAGGATAGAAGAGAAGATAATCTCTGTTCCAGAATCCCTTTCTAATGGTTGGTCCCAAGGTCCTGAAGTCCCTTTTGATTGTTTTTGGACTACACTTGTGACTTCATCTTCTTCTGTGGGGGAGACCAGTAAAGTCTGAGGGCTGGACCAGGCTAGGAGGTTTCATGATTTCATGTCCTTAACCTGGGCACCAGGAATGCATCAGGCTTCCCTTAGAGAAGGGTCCATCTGGCATTTGGATAAAGGGTCCAAACCCTCTCTTCCACTTAAAAGAGAATCACCTAGAACTACAACCCATCTTCCTTGTGGAACTGGTCTTGATACAAGGTGTAGGCCTTTCTGACCTTAGCTGACCTTGGCAACACATCTGGTGTTGCTCTAGCCTATTGTACCAGGTGCCAAATACACATTTTTCTTCTCTGTTCTCTTCTAGGTTTCACAATTGGCCGTGTCTTGCATACCTTAGAAGTTCTGGACAGTCACAGCTTTGAAAGATCTGACTTCAGCAACTCTTTGGATTCCTTGTATAACAGGATATTTGGGCTGGGTCCAACCAAAGACAGTCATGAGGTGCTCTGGGACTTGGCTGCTGGGCCCTGGTCTTGGATGTGGCTGTGTTCTTATTTATAACCACACTGTTATTGTCCTGTGTCTGCAGAGAGCTGATTAGGTAGTGGCCTTTGGCTAAGAGACATGATCTCCATTGAAAAGGATTGCATGCAGCTCCATTAGGGAGCTACTAAAATGAGTAGGGGAGGTCTGTCTCTAGAAAGTCCAACAAATAAATGTAAACTTGAGAGGATTCACTGATGAAGGATGTCAGTCTGCATATCAGATTGGTGCTAAGGACTTGTTATGTCAGTACTAGCCTGGTCACATTTTGAGTTGACTGCTGATTCCTGGGAGCTCCCAGTTCAGGTTCCTTTTAGCCTGGGAGTTGATGTATTTATGATGTGTAGGACCATAGTGCATCCACTACTGCAGTGGTTCCTAGAAGAGGGCAGGGCTGGCTGTTCTTATACTTTGTATGAGGGTGTTGAGAAGTTGTGTTTTACTCAGTGCTGTGATTAGAGGGATGATTTTCTGAAGCAGAGTCAGTCTGGAGATTTGTCAGGGGCTGTGGACCTCACATTGCAAAATGCAGTCAAAACAGGAGGGCTCTAGCTTGACGTGTGTCCTTCCTGTTAGGAGGAGGGGAGTGTAGCAGTGTTCAATCCCTGTTCTATGGGGAGCAGACCCACTGTTACATCTGCTCCCCTCTTCTGCTTGGCTCAGGTTCTCACTGCAGTGCTTCTATCCCCCCAGATCTCCCCAGATGATGATGCAGTGGTGGCCTTGCTGTGTGAGTGGGCTGTCAGCTACAAACGCTCTGGGCGCCACAGAGCCATGGTTGTGGCCAAACTCCTGGAGAAGCGTCAAGCAGAGATCGAGGCTGAGGTAGGTCCTTATTCCTGGAAGGCTGGCAGCAGTAAAGGAGAGCAGAAGTTACCTAACTCCTGTTACACCAACAGGCAAAGGCTGATCAACACAGTGCCTCTTGTCACTGGTGCTGCTAATTATGGCATTTGCTCCATCTGACCCAATGTAGGTCATAAATGAGCCTGTGGGATGGTGCATATCCCATTTCTTGGATGCATTTGAGGACAGCTGATTGCTGTGCAAAAGCATTGACATACTTGGAGACTGTGCAGTAGCTTACAGAAACCTGTGTGGTGGCTTGCTTATAAGAGCACGATAGAAAAATTCTCTTGAAGGCTTCTTTTTTGAGATATATGGATAGGAAGTTTCTCCTCTGTGTCAGCAGTCGGTACTTTTTTCTGTTTCTACAGAGATGTGGGGACTCTGAAGTCGTGGATGAGAAGGGCTCCATCTCCTCAGGCTCTCTGTCAGCAGCCAGTGCTCCTGTCTTTCAGGATGTCCTTATGCAGTTCCTTGACACTCAAGCTCCTATGCTAAGTATGTAATAAGAATTTGTGGTCTCCCAGTTTCTAGCTTTCCCTCTCTTGCAAACTTGGAATTTGTGTGCAGTTCTCTTGTGTGTAGGTATGGGGTGTATCTAAATTCTCTATCTGGCTTCCTTGCAATTCAGAGCTTATCTTGGTGAGGGAGGAAAAGCAACCTGCAGGGCCAGATGACAGAAAGATGGTACAGAGGCATTTCTGTTAACAGAGCATTGGCCAAGGATAAACAAGTTTAATCAGGAATTACTTCAGACTGAGAACTAAAGGGAGGTTTTTAACTGGTGACAAAGCTCTGGCTCTGATGGGAAGTGCTGCAAACAGGTTAATGGGGATAGGATAACAGGTCTGAATGATGAAGGCAGCTGTGTGTACACCCAGGAATAGCACTTAAGTCCAGTGGCTCTGGGCTGTGACACTGGAGAGCTTTTGACTTACTTAATTGCTAATTTTTGAAACTGGACTTCCTGCTTTTAGTCCCTGCTGTAGTCTCAGAACTGTGTATCAGTCATTGTGTTGACATCTCAGGAAATCCTTTCCCTTTCCCTAGGTTAGGTGGCTGGTGTTGCTTATAGTGGTGCAGAAATACTCTGATAGCCCTGACTGTCTGTGTTGTCCTTTCAGCTGATCCTGGGAAGGAAAACGAGAAGGTGGAGTTCTTTAATCTGGTGCTGCTGTTCTGTGAGCTGATCCGACATGATGTCTTCTCCCACAACATCTACATGTGCACGCTCATCTCCCGGGGTGATCTCGCCATGGATTCTCATGGGCCTCGCCCTCCCTCACCCTTTGATGACCCTGCTGAGGAACATGACAGGAAAGAGACAGAGGGAAGCAGTGGCATCAAGCTGGAGGTGAGATCGTGAGCACTGGCCCTCCTGTACATCTGTGTTGTGCTTGCCTGTTTTTGCCAGCTTTGCAGCCTCCTTGCTGTTGCCTGTTGGAGAATGTACACTGACTCCTGCTCTTCCTTCCCTCAACTTATTTCCTTAGCATTTCAATTAAATATTATGTTCTAAGTGACTGGAAAGGACCTGCAGATTGTAGAAGGGTAGATAGGAGAATCTTGCATGGCTTGATACAGAGCAGCATATCATGAGGTGTATCAGGCTCCAGCTTGCCAGGCACCATGGGTGTGGTGGCATAGTGCTGTCACTGTCCAACATGGACATCAGTAGTCAACAAATATTCTCTTGTTCCCGGATGCATCACTGAGATGTAAAGCTGCTCTGTCTGTTCCCAGGACACAGGTCTTTCAGAGCCCATGGACATTGACCACAACCCCAGCATGCTCTTTGATGACATGGAAAAGACAGACTTTTCGGTACGTTCCAGCATTTCCTGTTACTCAGTAAGTAGGGTCAGCATGTTGTAGTGAGCCCAGGAGCAGCATCTGCCTTGCTTTTGTGTGTCTGCTGGAAGTGGCTGGGTTGTAAGGCAGTTCACATTGCAAAAGGCCCATAGCACCTATTTATGTAGGTTGGTCTTTATCAGGGCAGAGTGAGTCCCAGTTGTTCCTGGAACCTCTTGTGCTCTGGCTACTGCCAGCCCAGTGTTTGGGCAGGGTAGGAAGTGGGCTGCTTGGAAGTGGATGGGAAATGAATGACCATGATGGCATCTGATAGGAAGTGACCATTAGCAGAGGTTTTCTTGATCCTGGGAGAAGACACTACTCTGCTTTCATCCTACTGTGTGGCCTTCATTGCTACTTCAGGGTTGCAGTTCTTCATATCTGTGGGCATAGTTCATGGTAGCAGAACACTTTGAAGCACTTAGTAGTAAAATTAACTCGTGGTGCTTGAAAAATTCCTGAGTACCTACATCTATCCAGCCATCTCTGACCTTTACCAAGGTACATGTCAGCCAAGTGTGATGTAAAGTTACATGCTTTCCCAGGATCTCACTTCTGTGGAAGGGGCTATTCCAAAACTCTAAGCTATGAATTTATTACTCTTATTGTGTTATTTCCTGTTGTGTTTAATCTAATAAACAACATGGACCAGAAGCAAAAATAGGAAGAGTCTCTTGGCACATTACCTTGGCTTTTGCCTTAAGACCTGGCTGGTTTTCCAGCCCTTCCGTTTCCTACTCCTTTTTAGACCTGAGCAGAAGTACATTCCTTCAGCAATATTTACTGTTGCATGACCATGTTTCCTAACTACATTTTCTTGTTCTTATGTCTCCCCAGATGTTTTCTCCGCCAATGCATTGTGAATCTAAAGCCAGCCCTTCCCCTGAAAAGCCAGATCCTGAAAAGGAAGGAAAGACTCTGCTGAAGGATAAGTCTGTGGAAGGAATGCTAGCATCCCTGTATGACCAGCCTCGGCACATCCAGTATGCAACACACTTCCCTATTCCTCAGGTACAGGACCTGCTTCTAACTGCTCCGCTGCTGTTGCCCTTGTCATGAGGCTGCTGTCTCTCCCTACTGTGGCTGGCTAAGGAGCAGTCCTATTTTTCTGGATGCCTCCTTGCTTACTCCCAGAGAAGCTTCTGAAATGAAGGTTTTCTTTTTCTTTCAGAGATGCAGATGTGAAACAAGATTAGAGCATTCAGCCTTGTAGTTGCTAATGCAGTTGTCTCTTTTGATTCCCCAGGAGGAGTCATGCAGTCATGAGTGTAACCAAAGGCTGGTGGTTCTTTTTGGGGTTGGAAAACAACGGGATGACGCTCGGCATACGATCAAGAAAATAACCAAAGACATTCTAAAAGTCTTAAACAGAAAGAGCACTGCAGAGACAGGTTAGTAGAGCTTGAGACACTCCTTTTTGAACTAAGAGCATCTTTCCAGTTGGCTGATTCCCTTGTCTGGAGTCTCACTGTGAAAGGATTTTACTCAGTCTACAGTGTCTGGTAAGAGGTACTAGTGAATGAGTCTGGAATGGTGCTCTGTTTTCAAACATACTAACCAGCAAGTAAGACAGTTGATTTCCTGCTGGTAATATCTGTTTAATTAGCTTGTCTTCAGAAGAGAATTGTGTCATACAATGTTCAGAGTGAGACCCTGGCCAAAACTTTGGCTTTTCGTATTTTATTTTATTTATTTTCGCATTTGGATCCTTGTACAGGAAGCAGAAAGTACTTTGCCAATGCATATTTGGCAAAGACTTCACTAAATGTATCATTCTGTTACACTTCAGGCATGTGCTAAACGTGTAGGATAGGAAATTTGGATAGCTGGGTCAAAATCAAAAGAAAGTGTCTGATGTTCAACAGCTGAGAGCCTGGCTACAATTTTTCTTTCTTAGTGTGATGCCTTAAAGGCAACTTAAAATGTAGTGAAAAGATGATGCTTTAAAATGTGGAGTACTCTGACAAAGAAACTTTTGTGGCTGAGCATCTCCAGTCCAGAATGCCTTTTCTCATCAGAGAATAGGTATTATTTCCAAAGCAAGGCAGAAGGATACTCCAAGGAGTACTTCCATTTGGGATAAACTTGGTGTTTGCCCTACTGCCATTCTTTGGTTAGGGATTCCTTAACTTCTTTTTTTTTTTTTTTTTTAATCAAAGATAGTCCTTAATCAACCTAAGGTCTAGGGCTTAGGCCTTTTGCCTGTGCTTCATCACAGGGGCTGCTCTTTCTGGGGAACTGTCAGAAGCTGATGGCTGATGTTTAATCCTCTGGTGAGGAAAGCAGCCCTAATACCGTTTTTGACGTTTTCAACTTTGGTAGGTGGGGAGGAAGGCCAGAAGAGGAAAAAGAGTAAGCCAGAAGCATTCCCAACAGCTGAAGATATCTTTGCAAAGTTCCAGCACCTTTCTCACTTCGATCAGCACCAAGTCACATCTCAGGTATGAAAATTTGAATACTGCTGTCCTTCATGGGCCCTGACTGAATCTCTTTGTATTACTGAGAGCAGCTTCCTGGAAGGAGATGAGCCTGCTGAGGGACTCTGTGTTGTCTTGCACTTGCAGGTATCTCGTAATGTCTTGGAACAGATCACCAGCTTTGCTTTGGGAATGTCATACCACCTGCCTCTGGTGCAGCACGTGCAGTTCATATTTGACTTGATGGAGTATTCACTCAATATCAGTGGTCTGATCGACTTTGCCATCCAGGTAAGAGCAGCATGCTCAGGTGCTCCCTGCAGAGGGATTTGTCCACCTGAGAGGCAGCAGATCTGTGCTGTGATAGTTGGCCTGCTCTGGTCATCACTGGTGACCCTCTGACCTGTGTCATGGAGGTGGTCAGATTATATGGTCATTGTGATGCTTCTGGGCTGCAGCTGTCAGGGAAAGGTTGTCTGTGGCAGATAGTCTTGCATGTTCTATTCTGAGGATTATTCTTCCAAAGGCTTTGGGCTTGTTTCCAAAGGACTTGCATCTCTGTCCCTGATTGCAGCAGGGCCTTGTTCTGAGTGAGAAGGGGATTGTCAGTCCCTGGCACCTTGCCTGCCTTGCTCCCCTGGAAAGATCCTTGGCACATGGCAGCTCAAGCTGCCTTCTGGATCCTGCTAAAATCCTGTTGCTGTTTCTGCAGCCTGTACCAGGTGTCTCTTGAAGCCTAGCTGATGGAATTGTGGCTGTTAGCCTGGAAAAGATCAGAGTGAAACTTAAATGCAGAATAGAACTACCAAACAAGCTGCTTAAAACTGCCTGTGGCCATATCACAATTACCTTCTGATACTCAAGCCCTGACAGCTCCTTGTACTGCCTGAGACATTTTGCCAGCTGTTCTAGGGTGCATCCCTAAGGAGAAAGTGCCTGGCAGTGCCTTTCCTGGCAGGTCCTATAGGCTGTGGGTTTGGTGTGCCTCCTCCCTTTCTGACCATACCTTACCCCTGTGGCTGTTGAAGGGTTTTTCTGTCATTGGGTGCAGTTGCTGAATGAACTGAGCGTGGTGGAGGCAGAATTGCTGTTGAAATCCTCCGACCTTGTTGGCAGCTATACCACCAGCTTGTGCCTGTGCATCGTGGCTGTGCTGCGGCACTACCACTCCTGCCTTATCCTGAACCAGGACCAGATGGCTCAGGTCTTCGAAGGGTAAGGGCCTCTCCCCTCTCTGTGTAAGGAAATATATATGCTGGGGGTTCATAGGGGGCATGGACATCTATGTCCTTCCAAAAAGGCAGCTATTTGGTGCCTGAGGGTTCAGCTCACTGTGGTTTGTCTCTCTGCAGTCTGTGTGGGGTGGTGAAACATGGCATGAACCGCTCGGATGGCTCCTCAGCAGAGCGCTGTATCCTGGCCTATCTCTACGACCTGTATACCTCCTGCAGTCACCTCAAAAGTAAATTTGGGGAGCTCTTTAGGTGAGTCTGATGCAGCTGAGGTGCAGTGGGTACTGCCCACTATAGCACCTTGACTTAAACTTTGCTTTTAATCTTGTTTGATGGGATTACTCCTGAGAAATTCCTTGTTTGGAAAGGAATGGAGAACAGAGCAAAGAGCATCATTAGGTCCCTGTTTATGTCATGGTGCAACTGTGTCTTGTGGTTTGGGCAGCAAACTCTAAAAAGTGCACAGTGGATTTAGGCCCAAAGGAGGGTGAGTGGATAAATTTACCAGAGGTTTCAAATAATTTATAAGAAACTGAGTCTCCTCCCTACAGAAGAGGAGTACTGATAGAAATTTTGTAAAGTTCTAGTTGATGTGGAAAATAAACTGAATGTTCAACGTGTCTTAGAATGCAAGCACGGAATGAATAGGAAATAACAAATGTATTGATCTTTATTGGTACACAGCAATCTTGAATTTCAGCCTGTCCTTTCCCAGAGGGGGTTTGCCTTTGCTCACCAGAATTCAGTGACCATGTAACTTTTTGTGTTCCTAATCGCTTTTCTGTCCTGTTAGTGACTTCTGCTCCAAGGTGAAGAACACAATCTATTGCAATGTTGAGCCTTCTGACTCCAACATGCTATGGGAACCAGAGTTCATGATTGACACTATTGAGAATCCATCTGCACATAACTTTACATACACCAACCTGGGCAAGAGCCTCAATGAGAACCCAGCCAATCGCTACAGTTTTGTCTGTAATGCACTGATGCACGTGTGTGTGGGACACCACGATCCTGACAGGTGAGAGGCAGAGCTTTCATGGTTCCACTGAGAAAGTAAATTCTTTAGGTGAGGGTAAGGAAACCAGTGGCCATATCTTGGCTGTCTTGGGGTGTGAAGAAGGAGGAGCCAAGGCTGGTGTCCCTTAGAAAATCACTGACCTGATGGCATGCATGAGTAGCAAAGCTGACCCTCTCCTTTTTTCATTATTTATTTAACAGGGTGAACGACATTGCTATCCTGTGTGCTGAGCTAACTGGCTACTGCAAGTCTCTAAGTGCCGAGTGGCTGGGTGTGCTCAAAGCTTTGTGCTGTTCCTCCAATAATGGGACCTGTGGCTTCAATGATCTCCTCTGCAATGTTGATGCAAGTGCAAACATTCAAAAGGGGAAAAGGAATTGAAGCAGGAGTGGAGGGATCCCTTGGGAGAAGGCAAAAGTGAACAAGGGATGGAGGCTTTGTCTTCTGAGGGCAGGGAAAAGGCTTTGAATACCAGGGGCTGCCATTGGTGTTTGTTGCAGCCTGGGCAGACTGTGGACATTGACCAGGGGTTATGGGCCCTTCTGCCACCCAGCTCCTAGGAATTGCTGACAGAGGGAATGAGGTAGAGGCTGTTTGGATCACTGGCTGATCTCCTCTCTTTCAGGTCAGTGACTTATCTTTCCATGATTCCTTGGCCACCTTTGTTGCCATTCTCATTGCCCGGCAGTGCCTGCTGCTGGAGGACCTGATTCGCTGTGCTGCTATCCCCTCACTCCTCAATGCTGGTAAGTGCATCCCTGCACAAGCCTGTCTGACTCTCAGTCCTGGCCCAAAGGCTTGTGCTTAGTGCATACCTGGTGAACTCTATAGTTGTGAAACATGCCTCTAATACTTCTTCTATACTTAATAACTGAATGTGGCGCTCTAGAGAAATTTGGGGCTTTTGATTTCAATCAAAAACTGGTTGTGCTAAGGTTTTTCACTGCCCTGCTCCCTCAAGTTTGTGTGTGAGCTGAAGTAAGCATGGGGGTAGCCATGCTGATAACAGCCTCACTGTGTGACCATTGTACTCAGCTCTGAACTCCAGCAGTATGCCTCCTACTGATAATAATGTTCAGTTTAGCATTTTGGCTAGAGCAGCCAGCTGGGCTTACAGCACCTGTGCCACTCTGCCTTATTCTGCCACCAGCCTTCCTATCTCTGCTCTGGGGATTGCAGCATCCGGACTCCTGACAGGGTGAAATTGGAAGGATGGAGCAAGCAGAAAACAGTGCATGTCACTGGGGATAATACTGAAGGATTTGCTTGCTTGCATGTTAATTGCTGCACATGCTCCATATTTGTAAATACAATAAGGCTGCTGCAGCTTCTCAGCTGTCTGCTCCAGGGCAGTGCACTGTGAATAGCTTTTGGATTGAGAGTCAGCTGTCCTGGTGCTTAAGAAATCTCAGTTGTCTCTTTTCTTTACATAGCCTGCAGTGAACAGGACTCAGAACCAGGAGCACGTCTGACCTGCCGGATTTTACTCCATCTGTTTAAGACTCCACAGCTGAACCCATGCCAGCAAGATGGCAGTAAGTGAATGAACCTAGAGCCTTTCTTTATTGTGGAAGTACTAAGGCTCTTGCACTCCAAGAAGAGAGATATGAGACCTTATGGTTAGAGATCATAACCTGCTTGCTTTGAATAAAGCAGGCAAAGCCTGATGCACTTTCTTCATAGGACAAAGAACAGTGTCCTTCCATTTATGTCACTCCCTGGTAGCCAGGCATTGGGGAGAAGGTTCTTGGAGGCAGGAAAACAGCCAGTAGAGGTGGCCTTGCTGTCACTAAGCCATTAGAGTAATGATCACTTCTTCTTTTGTGTCTTGAGCTTTGTATAGCCTCTTAACTTGGTGCCAGAAGCTGCTGTTTTACAGCACTCCTTTTTTGTGTGATGATGGAAACATTCCAGGAAGCTCTGTTCTTGGCTTCTCACCAGTATCCTGATAGCTCAGATTTCTAAATCCAGCTTGTATTTTAGGTCTAGGGTACTGTTGGAGCTTGGAGTTCATGACACAGGCTCTGCACCCCATTTGGATTTCATGGTTCAGTTGTCACAATGTGATTGGCACTATGCTTCTTGAAACTTAATTAAATGGGCCCCATGTTACTGTTAGGAAAGAGACTGGCCTCGGGATTCTCTGAGCTGGATTTTATGGTACTTGCTGGCACATAATTCAGGCAGCTCTGGAGCCCGTGCCTTTCTCTCTGCTGAGTATTGCCTTTCCCCTTTGTCCTCTTTGCAGACAAACCCACTGTGGGAATCCGCTCTTCCTGTGACCGTCACTTGCTGGCAGCTTCCCAAAATCGTATTGTGGATGGAGCAGTCTTTGCAGTGCTGAAGGCTGTCTTTGTTCTGGGTGTGTACCTGTGTTAGCCTGAACCTATAACCATGTTTTTTAGAGGAGTGGGAGAAAGGCACTGTATTGTTCATGTTGGCTGTGCAGAAGGCCAGAGGAGATTTGTTCTGGTGAATATGTGGTGTGTCTGTAGCTGTAAACGTGCTTTGAGTCTGCTGGCTGCAGAGAGATCACTGATCACAGGCAGAGTTTACAGATTCTCAGGATGTTTTTTGAGTCGGGCTTTGTCGCTAGAGTTGTTGTGTAACACTTGTGCTTTCCTTTTAGGAGATGCAGAACTGAAAGGCTCTGGCTTTTCCCACCCAGGAGGTGTTGATGATCTCATGGATGATGAGCTGGGCACCAGGAAGGCTGGTGGTCGGGTAGTCACTGTAGAAACAGCCAGCTTGGATATTTATGCCAAGTATGTACTGAGGAGTATATGTCAACAGGTGAGTCTGTCCTATCTCTAGGTGTGTCCTTATCCCTTCTGCATACAGATAGATATATCTCACATGCCTTTCTTCAGGTTGGGTTTGGCACATATTTCTTTGAAAGATCAGTGAAGAACCTGCAATGTTTCTGTCGTGTGACAGTACTGAGGATTGTTCACTGTTAGCAAAACACAGAGACAAGCAGTGCTCAGGAATTAGGTGTTGCAGTGTTCAGGGACTGCATCTCCTTTGCTTTGGCAACAGCACAGGGCTCCTGTCCAAGGAGGGGAGTGCTGGAGTGGTAAGCTGAGTTGTGTGCTGAAGGCAAAGAAGATCAGCATGAGAAAGACAGACAGATGGTTTATTAAAATGATAAATGGTGTCTTTCAGGATGCAGCCTGAGTGTTGCTTGCAGCTAGGCTGTTAATGTATCCCTGGGCTTTGCATTGCCCTGTTTAGTTAATTAAAACAACAACAGCAAAAGCCTTTTGCTTAGCCTAATCTGACAGCACCAGTATTTCTATTCCTTTGTGAAAAATTGACACTTGAGGAGCTGAAACCTGGCTAATAATGTTGCAGAGTAGAGTGGCCATGCTGTATGAAAATGGATGTTGAAAGGTATCCTTAGCCTCGGTTATAAGTTTATTCTCTCAGCAGGAAAGATGTGGTGTTACAATCTGAAACCTGTATTTTATTTTACTAATGTGTACACCCACCATTAGTGCTGTGTGTTGTCCTCAAGCTATTGTTTATTAATTGACTGACTGCATAGCAATGTTATCACCTTACCAAAAAGGAATTGGAACCAGCTATTTTTAAATATAAATTCAACCTTCTAGATGTCACTGAAACCTGACTGTAGCATTTACAGAAGTAGATATTCCTTTGCTGGTCAAAGTCCATATAGGAAGGACTCAAAGCAAGTAGAGGTGTTTATGCACAGCAGGGAGTAGCAGTCTCAGGTATCACTGCTCGTACCAGTTGTTGGCAGCAGTGGTTATGTAGAAGCGAACATTCCAGCAGACACCCATGAGTTACCACCAAATTGTGCCAGAGCCCCTGCAGGCTTCCTGCAGCTGTAAAGGGCTGGTAAAATGCTGTGTTTAATATTAGCACCTCTTCTGTGAGCAGTGAACTTGCACTATTAATGTCTTAAATTGTAGGTTATGATTTCTCAGTCTCAGGTATATATTTTATAATAGACTTCATTGTGAGGGGATTAGGAAAAGGAGCAGATTATAATTAATTTAAAGGTTTTTTTCATAGATTCCTAGAATGGTTTGGGTTGGAATGGACCTTAAAGATCATGAGCAGGGCCACTTTCACTATTCCAAGTTGCTCAGGCCCAACTTGGCCTTAAACACTGCCAGGGATAGGGCATCCTCAGGTTCTCTGGGCAGCCTGTTCCAGTGCCCACCTCTCAAACCTGTCTAAGTCCCTCTGGATGTCCCCTTCCCTCCAGCATGTCTTTCATTCGTCTTTGTACCAATAAAGTGGATTGGAAATGAAGTCTGAGTTCTTGCAAGAAGCTGAGCAAATGATAACAGGAATCTTCCCAAGGAAATGTGTATTACCTAGGCAAGAAAGAGAAAATTATTATCAAGACATTGTGATGTAGCAACACTGAAGGGGAAATGTAATGGAGAGGTCACCACATCTCATGTACAAACTTCATCTGGAATGAAGATAATGATCTAGGCTGTGGTTTCACAAGGATTTCAAACCAGAGTTTTGACCTTTTCAGTCTTTGTGCTTCAGTGCTTAGTTTGCTACCCACTGCTGAAGGGTCTTTCCAGCTTTCTAGGCATAGCATCAGCACCTGTGCATAATGAACTGGATCCTCATCTCTTCTTTTGTTGTCACTTCTCAGTGGAACAATGCTCTGATCAGGCTTCCTCTGCAGATGCAGAAGTGCTTATATAGCAGTCCTCTGTTGATTTTAATTCAATGAATGTGCCTAATTTTAAGTATGAAAAATTTCTCTACTAACAAATGCTGCAGGTTAACTGTAAATTGAGTGAAGTACCTACCTCATGTTTGGAAACTGCTTCCCTTATTATTATCATACATTTAGGGAGCATCAGCTGAAATCAAGAGGCTGACAATAATAGTCTTCTGTCTACCTTCTCATAATATGTGACTTTATAAGGGGCTTGCATCCAGTCAGTCATTTTCCTTTCCAGAGTCTGAGAAGTAAAGTAATCAGTTTTTATTAAGTTTGGCAGTGTGTTTTCCATCACTATTTGAGAATTAAGGTGTATGCTTTTCCCAAGATGTGTTCTGGTTTAGTGCTAGCTGCAACCCTGAGTAACCTAACTTAGGACAGCTCCAGAGCTTTGTTGTGCTGGAAATAAACCAAACAATTTTAAGTGATCCCTTCTGATCTTCTGAACCCAAGTGGCAGTGTTAAGGGAGCCAGGACATGGTGTAGTGACTGTATACTGTTAAATCACACCAATATTTTCTCAAAAGAAAGAGCAACTACTGTGTTTCATTACTGCTGACTTGTCAAAGTTTGTTTCCTCTGTTCTGATTACTGTGCTGTGCCTGACGCCTGCTGAATCAGGATAGTACAGTTCATGAAGAGAAATGATTATCAGGCATAACTGCATAGTAATAAGGCTTTTATGATTTTGATGTGTTCCATGCATCTCTGAGACTGAAAGCAGGGGCGTTGGTTTGGAATCAGACATCAGTTTCACTGTGCTGACTCTGCCTTCGTCTTGCAGGAGTGGGTAGGAGAACGATGTCTGAAGTCCCTCTGTGAAGACAGCAATGACTTGCAGGATCCTGTCCTGAGCAGCACACAGGCTCAGAGGCTGATGCAGCTGATTTGTTATCCACACCGGCTCCTGGACAATGAGGAGGGAGAAAATCCTCAGCGGCAGAGGATTAAGCGCATCTTACAGGTGCAGCTGCTGGCAGAATCTGAGTGTTCTAGTAATTGCCTCATGTAATTGCAGCCCTCTGAGGGGTCTGACACTCATTATGGTGGGACCTGAGGATGTGGGTTGGTGTAGTCTGAACTGAGATAAGGCATTATGTGAAGTGTGTATGTGTGTGTGTGTGTGTGTTACAGAATTTGGACCAATGGACCATGAGGCAATCCTCGCTGGAGCTGCAGCTCATGATTAAACAGACAGCAAGCAATGTGAGTTTCTGCTCAGAGGGGATCATACAGGGGAGGATGAAGTGGCTGCTCGTGAGTTGGTGGGGAGGTGGCCTGGCAGAAGTGGGGATAGGGAGAAAGTAAACAAGGAGGGAGTCAGGCTGTGAAAGCCAAGCACAAGAAGGAAGCAATGAGTCTGAGACCCCAGGGGCAGCAGCCATGGGGAAGTTGGCAAACTGAGTTTGTACTGAGTTGAAATGTGGAAGCTGTAGGTGCTCTCAGAGAAGGACTTGACTATCTTTTTCTTCCCTACCTCCAGGAGATGAACTCCTTGTTAGAAAACATAGCCAAGGCCACCATTGAGGTATTCCAGCAGTCAGCAGAGACCAGCTCTGCTAGCTGTACTGGTAATGGAGTCAACAATATCAGTAGCTCAACAAGTGCTACACCTGCCACCAACAAATCCAAACCCATCCTCAGGTAGGTGTAGAGCCAGCATGCAGTTCTCTTGTAGACAAGTCTGAATCCTAAATTGCATTGCAAACAGCTTTCCTCTCCTGTTTTGTCACAGCTCCCTGGAGAGATCAGGAGTGTGGCTGGTGGCCCCTCTGATTGCCAAGCTTCCAACATCAGTGCAGGGCCACGTGCTGAAAGCTGCTGGAGAAGAGCTGGAGAAAGGACAACATTTAGGGTCATCATCCCGCAAAGAGCGGGACCGCCAGAAGCAGAAGAGGTGAGTCCAGGGGAAAGGCAGGCAGTGTTTGCCGTGCTGATCCCAGCCTGGCAGTATAGCTCCTTCTCTGTTCTCTCACAGTATGTCCCTCCTGAGCCAGCAGCCATTTCTGTCACTGGTGCTGACATGCTTGAAAGGTCAGGATGAGCAGCGGGAAGGCCTCCTCACCTCTCTGTACAGTCAGGTCCAGCAGGTAGGGGTCTTATTTCTCCCCTCACTTTCCTCAGGAGCTCACCTCTCCAGCAGACAGGCTCTGGAGCATGGCCTCAGGATATTGCTTGTCTTACCCTGTTTGATACAGGAAGCTTGAGCTGACCATTTCTGAGTCACCAGACAGTGAATGGTACAAGCTGCTCTCTCTGAGCTTCAGCATACAGCTGGTAAGGTCTGTCCTCTCTTCTGTATTTCTTAGATTGTTACAAATTGGCGAGAAGATCAGTACCAAGATGACTGCAAAGCCAAGCAGCTGATGCATGAGGCCTTGAAACTGCGGCTGAATTTGGTGAGCAGTTGCAGAAAAAGAGCTTAACCATCTGGGGTGAAGAGTTGTCTGCCTTCTCTTCCTTTGGAACAAGCACACACTGGAAGGTCTATATATGTCCTGAGGCAAGGAAGTAGGAGAGACACTTGTGCTGCTTTCTAGGTCTTGGGCTCTGAGTAGGACAGGGTGCATGAATAAACTCCCTTGCTCTGTTTCATCAGGATGAAATCCAGAGACTTGGTCTCTTTTGTAGATGTGCCTTCCCCTTTGAATGCCTTTGCAGCCCACAGCACTACCACTTGCATCTGAGGTTTGGCTGCTGACAACAGTCTCCCTCAGCTCTCAGTAGGAATTAAGCTCCTTTAAACCCTGGTTTAAGCTCCTTTCTCACTTCAAAATCTCAGTGTTTCTTGGTGTCCTTGTGACTGAACTTCCTTTCTCTGCCAGGTGGGAGGAATGTTCGACACTGTCCAACGCAGCACACAACAGACAACTGAATGGGCCGTGCTTCTCCTGGACATCATCAGCAGTGGCACTGTGGACATGCAGTCAAACAAGTAATTTGCAGTCTGACTTCTGGTCTATACACTTCCCAAGGGAGGCAGTTGTTAGCATGGCCCCGTTTCTCATGTGAGCTGGCTGTCTCTTTAGATGATCTGTCAGAAATGACAGCTGAAAGAGACTTTGGAGTAATAGCAGGCTACAACTTAGGTCCTGATAGCTGAGTGCACTCTGCCATATTCAGAACGAACTTGGCTTTCCAGATGCGGAGAGAGACACAAGGGAGAGCTGAGTTTGCTTTTTAGAGGTGCTGAATGGATACAGAGGAGTCCAGTCTTAATCTGTGATACTGCACCTAATTCGAGTGGGAGTAAAACTCAAGTGTGGTGTATAAGGAAAAGGAAGATTAGTGTGGGAGGTTATTCTGAAGACTGACACTTCAGAATGTGGGGGAAGTCTTGACAATTTAATAGTGTTTGGTGTTGCAATGATGGCAGAAGCTTTTTATCAGTTTTTCAGAGGACTGACCTTTCTGCTCTGACCTACAGTGAGCTCTTCACCACCGTGCTGGACATGCTGAGTGTTCTCATCAATGGCACCCTGGCTGCTGATATGTCCAGCATCTCTCAGGGCAGCATGGAGGAGAACAAGCGGGCATACATGAATCTTGTCAAGAAACTCAGGGTGAGGGACACCAGGCCCTGTCTGGGGACCAGAGCGTGCTGTGTTGTGATTGTTCAGCTATGCAGATTTACCTGTGTCTCATGAACAGTGCCTGTCTTGTTTCTGCTGTTTAGATGAAGTAGTGAGGGTGACCCCTATGACTCTGTAGGGCTGAAGGGTGCAAAGGTGAGAAGTAATGCAGGGATGGAGGCCAAAACCAGAAGAGGCATAGGTGGGCTTTGGATGGTTTTTCCTGAAAAATTCTTCAAGTCCTCTTTGTTCTGCTTCTGCAGAAGGAGCTGGGGGACCGTCAGTCTGACAGCCTGGAGAAGGTGAGACAGCTACTGCCACTTCCCAAGCAGACCCGAGATGTCATCACCTGTGAACCTCAGGGATCCCTCATTGACACTAAGGGCAATAAAATAGCTGGCTTTGATTCCATCTTCAAGAAGGAGGTAAGTGAAGCATTTTTGTCTCTATCACAGCTCCTGAGTGCAGGTGTCACCTTGTCCTCTGATGCCTTAAGTCTGCACAGCTTGGGAGGCATCTGTATGCAGTGCCTCATTCCCTGACGAGCCTGAAGTGGCTGGCTGCACGCAGACAAGCTGGCACATAACCATGTCCAAAAAGGGCAAAGCTGGGGTGTTAATGCTTGGTGATAGCATGCTGCTGTGACCTGAGATGTTAACTAAATTTGGGGGTTGTATTTATGGTTATATGAAGTGTAAAGAGAAACACATAATCCCTGACACATAAGTTAATGGCAGAGCCAGTGTGCAGGAGGCTGGCAGAGATGGAATGAAGGAGACTAGACAGTTGTTGATGAAGGCTTTCAGAAATGACTGCTTGGCCACCTGGAGGAGCAGGGACCATTAGCAAGGGCTCAGACTGTTTACTGAGAGATCTGGATTAGAGCCTGAAGAAAGGATAGAGTTACCCGTACCCTCGCAGGAACAGCAACAGGGACTTGAAGATTCTTATCTCTTTTGCTTTAAAGGGTTTACAAGTCTCTACAAAGCAGAAGATTTCTCCTTGGGACCTTTTTGAGGGTTTGAAGCACTCAGCCCCGCTCTCCTGGGGATGGTTTGGGACAGTCCGGGTGGATCGCAAGGTGTCCAGGTTTGAGGAGCAGCAGAGGCTTCTCCTGTATCACACACATCTGAAACCCAAACCCCGCAGTTACTACCTGGAGCCTTTGCCACTGCCCCCCGAAGAGGAAGAGCCTCCTACACCTGTGGCTTTAGAGCCAGAGAAGAAAAGTGCAGAACCAGCCAAGGCTGATAAAACAAGCTCCAATCCTGCCGCCTCCACCGAGGAACGCAAGAAAAAACAGAGCAAAACCAAGAAACGCAACCAATCTGCCAGCAAAACTGAGGTAATGGAGGTCCAGGAGCTCTGGATGTCCCATGTCCACCACTCCTAGTCACAGAACACTCCCTAGAGGCTTTGAAGATGTGATGTGTTTCCTCTCAGCTGAGAGTACTGGAGCTTTATCCTGTTCTCTCTAGCTTGGGGCAAGGCAAACACTTTCTTAATCCCTGGTGGGAGGAAAGGAGTCTGCCCAGCTCAGATAACATCCTTGGCTTCCTCCTGTGGACTTTTCAACCTTTTAATAGTCTTCCTCCATGCATGAATTCCCAGTGCACATTGATCTTTCTTACTGCTTTGTCTTTGCAGGACTTTGTGTTGGGCCCTAGCCGAGGGGTTTCATATGGAGTTGGCATGCCTACAGATCTCTTGCATCACCAGTCAGGAAGCACCATGTCAAGGCTGGCATATGGACAATCTCCAGTGGGTCTCTATGCCCAGAATCAGCCTCTTCCAGCAGGTAGGTGCACCAGAAAACCAAAAATATTTCACCTCTTTGGGAACCTTTTTTTGTAGATGGTCCTATGCAGGTCCCTGCACTTTCTCCTTTTGCCTGGCATGTCTAGGTACAGTGATGAGCAGTCATTCTGGAGCTATGAGGTGCAGCAGTAGCTGTGACTGCTCTGCCTGTTTCTCTTCCTCTTGCAGGTGGCCCTCGCCTGGATACATCCTACAGACCAGTACGCATGCCACTGGGAAAACTGGTTCAGAGTCGCCCTCCCTACAGTGGTGTGCTGCCTCCAGGGATGGGCAGCATGATGGGCATTGACCCCTCCTACAAGCCAGCAGTGTACAGGCAGCAGCCTCCAGTGTCCCAAGGACAGATCCTGAGGCAGCAGCTGCAAGCCAAGTTGGTAAGTCAGAGCTGTGCTCTTGCTGACTCCACAGTATGGCATGGCCTGTTTGGTGCTGGCCCTTTTAGCCAGAACTGCCCAACTCTATCTGCTCTGGAAATATGTTGTTTCTGGTGCCTGCCTTGTGGGCCCATGTCACTAACAGTTGGAGGAGGTTGTCATAGGGGGCCTCTGGGGAATGAGAGGGGCATGTTCTGCCTGGGGGTGGCAGGTTTTTTAGTGGCCTATTTGTCCCAGGTCAGGATGAAACAGAAGTCATGAGCATTCCTGCTGTGCAGCAATCTCATAGGTTAAGCAGTGAAACCTCTTGTCTGGTTTAGTGGGAGCTGCTGAGAAGAGAGCAGCAGTGTTCCTGCCCTTTGCAGATGTTGGAAAAAGCACTTTTCTCTTGCCTTCCAGCAGGGCCAGGGCATAATGGGCCAGCAGCCCGTGCGCCAAATGGCTCCAACCCCGTCTTATGGAGCACTGCAGCCCTCCCAGGTAAGTGGCAGTGACTGCAGGTAGGGCTGGAATCTGGCTCCAGCACAGGGCAGCAGCTTTGTTCTTGATGCAAAAGCCTGAAAGCTCTTGGCTCTTCTCCCTAATGAGCTTCCCTGTGACAGTATTTACAGGAGGCTGATGTCCTGTGTTCTGTATTCCTTTTCACCCCATTACTAAAAAAGGCTTTTTTTGTTTCATTTCAGGGTTACACTCCTTATGTCTCCCACATAGGCCTTCAGCAGCACCCCTCCCAGTCAGGCACAATGGTACCTCCTACCTATTCTGGGCAGCCCTATCAGAATTCCCACCCCAGCTCTAATCCCGCTCTAGTGGATCCTGTTAGACAGATGCAGCAGAGACCAAGTGGCTACGTGCACCAGCAGGCCCCTGGCTATGGACACACCTTGGGCAACACACAGAGGTACCTCCTGCCCTATGGGATGTTCATTATCTCTATTTTGTTAGGTGTTTCCCTGCTCTGCTTGCACAACTCTAACAGCAAACTGTGAAAACCCTGTTCTCCATGCTGTACTTTGCTTCCTCAGAGAAATATCTTTATCCAGCTTTCTGTCCAGGGAAGAAATAGAGAGATAGGATGAAATTTGGAAATGCTAGTTGTAGGCAGGAAACTGTGTTACTAGCCAGAGAAAGATGGCATAGAAAAGTATGAGGAAAAATCACCTGGAAAAGTCATAGTTTTGGTTTGAAATCTAACCAGAAGATCACCATCAAAGGGCTAAATCTGAGATTTCCATTGTTCCTGAGCAGGCACAAATGCAGCAGGAAAGCCATGCAGAACAGTGGGATGATGACTGTTACTTAGGGCTTCTAGAAAAACAGTTTGTATTAAACCCTTGAGAGGCCCTTGTGTCCCTCACCTTTCTGCAGAGACAGCATGGGTTGCAGGGGGCTCTTTGGGCTGTCTGTTTGATGTCAGAAGTTGTGTTTGGATTAAAGAAAGGTGTCTGCCTGTGAATCCTTTACTCCATGTGCTTGTCCTTTTCTCTTGCAGGTTTCCTCATCAGTCAATACAGCAGACCCCCATGATGAGTGGGATGAACCATTTGGGTCCACAGGGAGTCCCCTCAGGAATTCGACCCAGCCAGATCCTTCCTGACCAACAGCAGCAGCAGTACCTGAGGCAGCAGCAGCAACAACAGATGCTGAGGGTGAGTGGTTGCTGACAGGAGGAAGGCTGCTGGAGCTGGAGGAGGCTTGTCCAGTGCTGCTTACCTCTGCCCCTCTGTGTCAGGAAGGATGTCACTCTGTTGGAGGCTGGCTGTGGTAATTTGCTAGGCAGTTCTCCCTTCCTTAGAGCTGGCCACTCCTGATGGAGATTCCTGCTGCACTGCCTTGTGCCAGCCACCCAGCATGAGCTAAAAGTCTCTTCA
The DNA here is from genome assembly GCF_037042795.1 of Molothrus aeneus. Taxonomy (NCBI): domain Eukaryota; kingdom Metazoa; phylum Chordata; class Aves; order Passeriformes; family Icteridae; genus Molothrus; species Molothrus aeneus. The sequence goes on along the minus strand of NC_089659.1, from coordinate 4,516,665 downwards.
GTCCTCTGGCCTGTGTCCCACCTCTTCCTGCTCCAGCTGAGCCAGTAGATTGTGCAGAAAGTTAGCTGTTGTACAAGTGTGGCAGGAACTAGAAACAAAGTGAAAAGCCCCCTGTCCACAAAAGAGCAGGAAAGTCGTTCAAGATCATCTTTAGGGGCATATCTGCATTTCTCAAGATCAAAATAAGCATTGGTTAGTTTCCATTGGCAAAAAAATCTGGCATGAATCAGTCCATACACTCCATTTCTTACAGCAGATGGTGAAAAACTGATCCAAAGCCAACTGTTAGACCCAGCTCTCTAGGTTCAAAGAAGATCACAAAGCATGAGTCAACAGACATGAGTATTCCATGGATTTGCATTATGATCTTAGGAACATTAAATTCTTACAGGAAATAAAGATACATTTCTAGGAATTATAGAAATTATAGTCAGAGAAACACAGATAGTTTAATTGGTGAATCCAATGCCTTATGACAAGGCCTAGCAGACCTGTGGAATATGGGGAGACTTTACATGGCACAGAGTGCTGAGTCTTTTGTTCAGAGAGTGGCCTGAGCGAGACAGTGGTTCCTGCAGAGAGCTGCAGTCAGCAGTATCTGAGAATTGCTGCCTTGCACTGGACAAGAGAACTGCCTCTGGCATGGTCAGCAGCTTTTAGTCCTTTTGATAAGTAGCACCCCCTGACTATTCACTTTGAGTTTCTTTTAGCATTCTCCATCACTCATATTTAGAAGAACATGCCTCAGACAAATTGCTAACACTTCTCCTAGGTCAGTAACTTCATGTATACTTTCAGCTTTTAGCTGACTTTGCTTGGATGCTTAAAAAACCCACAAAGGTGGAGTGCCTAAGCTATCCCATGACTGGGACTCCTGCTGTATTACCTGGCCTGTGGAAAGGATGGGTGGCCTTTTGATTTGTCTTATGTGGGTTGGTAGACAGCTGCTGCAAGAAGGTAGGACATGAAATTGGTATCCTGGCCCATTTAGTCAGTCATCTGCTTTCTTGTGTACCCAGGTTGCAGCATCCATGTCAGGAACCTGTGACCAAACTGATATAAGTGGGAATGCTGTTCTAGAAACTCACTCCCTTTGAATTTGAATCCTTGGTCCATTGAATTCTTGATCCAATGTGTTCATGACTGGTTCTTGTATGAATTATTATTGTCCACTGTGTCCTGTTTACTGGCTGTTCTTTCTCACTGTTATTTGCCCAATATACATTCCTAGGGAGCACTTGCAGCTTTCAAAGGTCAGGGTTTTCTAACCTTCTTTCATAAGACACTGTTCCTTCTCCTGATTGTATTTTTGTTTGTTCTGAGTCTGCTCAAGGTTTGAACCTTGTCCTTTTGAGCCAGTGACTGGAACTGTACCTACCATCACCACGTTGAGTTTCTTATGATAACATTAGTATTTTTTTATTTCTGCTAGGAATTTTTTTTTTTATCTAGAGAGTTAAAAACTGCTTTGACAGATGGGAGAATTGTCTGGAAATTAAGAGAAATGAAAAACCTTGAGATTTCTGGGTATGTTCTGACTCCAACACACTGAATATTCTTCTCATCATAACTAATTCTGTAAACATTTGGTTTTGAGCACTGAATCCAGTTTTATCCACATCCTTTTATTGAAGTGTAACACCAGCTGTCATGAGTGGCAGGGAAGGACAGCAAGATAGATTGAAGAGTTGGGGGACATGACTGAGAAGGAAAGTCTGAAATAGCTGGATGTGTTGCATTAGAGAGACAAAGACAACAGGAGAGATAAGTCTCCATATTTTTTATCTTAAAAATAAAGAAAAAAAACCCTTATCTCTTTTTATCTCTAGGCTGTAGGACCAGAAATGGCCTTAAAACACAACACGTGAAATTCAGGGTAGAGATTAGGGAAAACTCCAGTAGTAGGAGCTGACCTGGAGTGGATTGTGTAAGGAGATTATAGGAGCTCTGTGGCTACCTCTGAAAAGAATCTGAGAATGAGTCAGGCAAATACTCATTATTCTTTATTGCTGATCTTAACCAGGAGACAAAAGATGAAGCAGCCAGCCTTTTGAGTCCTTAGATTTCTATTCTTGCACCTGGTTTGCTCCTAGTAATGACCAGTGGACTCGGAGTTCACTTCCTGTCATCTGTCAATACCTTATCCTGCAGAAAGCTTTGTTGCTGTCCCTGTATTTCTTGCCATTTCTCAGCCTGGGGTGGAGTCCTGGTGAAATCTGAGTAATTTAGGTACCTGTAAGGAAAATGGTGCATGAGGTGTTTCACTCCATGGAACACATGGAACATTTCCTCCTTAAGCCCTCGGTGTGCCCCGGTGCCGTGTGCGTTGCCCTGACGGTCCCTTCTCTTTTGTCTTCACAGCAGCAGCAGCAACAGCAGCAGCAACAACAGCAGCAGCAGCAACAGCAGCAGCAGCAGCCCCAGGCACCGCAGCCCCAGCCCCAGCAGCAGCCCCAGGTGTCCACAGTGCCTCAGCCCCAGGCGCAGGGCCAGCCCCCGGGGCTGGGGATGCAGGCTCTGCCCCCCCAGCAGCCCATTGTGAGTGTTCCCTCAGGCACAGGGACGGGACAGTCCAGCACACATCCAGCAGTGCTCCACCTGCATCCCCCCTTTCTCCCTTCCCTGAGCTTCCCAGGGCCTGTGTGAATGCTGAGCCTGCCAGCAGGTGCTGTGGCTATAACTGTGTTTCTCTCTTTACAGTTCCAGCGCCAGGGCCTTCAGCAGACACAGCAGCAGCAGCAAACAGCTGCTCTGGTTCGACAGCTTCAGCAGCAGCTTTCCAGTAAGCCTGAGTGTTCTTGATCCTGTTGCTAGTCTCCTCCCTGCTGTTTTCTATTGCAGGTACTCTGGGTGTAGAGAAGAGAGGCTGAGCCAGACGGTCTGTCTGAGGACATAAATTATGCTGGCAGGGAGGTGGCATCAGAACTTAGAGCTACCAGCCCAAGGGGGCACAGCAGCAGGGAGGGCAGTGCTTGCCAGGTTGTGAACAACCTTCCAGACCTTCCTCCTGCTGCCTGCAGAGGGACAAGGGAGCTGAGCCTTTGTAGGGATTGCCACACAGCTTTCCTGAAGGGATCCAGTGTGCAGCTTTAAAATCATCTGAGGGTATTTTCTCTGCTGCAGGTGACCTCTGAGGGGCACAGGGAGGCTGTAATTCTGGAGCAGTCACTTGGTAGATGACCCAGAGACACTGTGGTCGTGTTGTGAGCCAGACAAGACTTCTTGGAGGCAGGAGGAGTACTCTAGAAAGTGTAGCTGCACACTTGCTGTGTTTGTGGTGGTCACAGCAGGGTAATGGCATAGATGTTTTTCAGTCTGGCACTGTATTCCTATAATCTGTATTGAATTACTGGCTGGAGGATGACAATACAGAATTCAGGTTCTATGCTGTTCCCTTCTGAATTGCCTGCTGTCATTGTCTTTTCTCACCTTACTGGCTTTTCTGCTGTAAAAATGGCAGAAATGCTATGAAAATGCTCAGAAATGGACAGCACAGTTGATAGTTTTTTTTGTTTTATTTTGCACTGAGAGTGAGACTGTGCCAGATCTGGTAATGTGTGGAGTGGGGGACTTGAAAACTGTGCTTCCCTGATGGAAAATTCTTAGTCCTTGTGGCCAAAAACCTCCCCAAACCAGGTTTTAATGTGCTGAGCTTCCCATTAGCTGAATTCACAAATGATAAGTCTGTGCCAAAGGATCTCAGCTGGGACATTCAAATATAGGAAGACCTTGTATAAGAATCTGAATACAGCAAAAGAGCCATATTTTTGTAGCCTTTCTGTACAGCAAATGGAACTGTTGTATCTGCAGTAGATGTGTGGGTCCCATGCAGCCTTGTGTCAGGATTCAGCTTCCATGCTGCCTCCTTGGCTTTGCATCACTTCCCCCTGGAAGCATCTGGAGTTCTCATTTGTAGTGTCAGGGATGGAGTGGAAAGCAGGAAGGTAAACCAAGACCAGCCTGCACAGGAAGGGGACAAGGGTGTTCTGGGCCCAGGATATGCCTTAGGAGGCTCCAGGGTATCCCTGAATGTCCAGAAGAGTTGAGAAGGTAGCAGGCCAGCCAGGTTACACTCAGCTCCTTTTACTTTAGTGGCTTAGGGTTACACATGCTGATGTTTATGTTCAGGAAAAAGGACAAGATAATTTTATGTATCAGACAATACTCAAATATACTGTGAGCACTGTAAATCACAAAACAGCAGTCCCACCAGTTTGGAAGTTCATGAGGTTCTTGAATGTAACTTTACCATGTTTCCTGCCTTTGTGCCATCTGGAATTCCTTTGGGCCTGTATGGAGATACTGACAGGAAGCCAGGGATATTTTCTCTGAAACCTTTGGTTTCTGGGAGTGCTTTAGGATGAGTGACACTAGCTAGCTCAGCAGCTTGTATGGCTGCAGAAATTGTCTAATTTTATAGAGCTGATTTTCTTTCAAAATCAGAAATAATGAATCCATAAACTCATCTTCCCAGCTGCTTGCCACCTTTCAGGGCTTTGTTATGGTCCTCCAATTCCACCATGAGGGATGGAGAGATTTTCCCTGGAAACTTCAGGATCAGGACTAGAATATATCTCTCTCTTCCTGAAAGAATGTGGGATCCTGGCTGTGCTGCTGCTCAAAGGCTCAAGCAGATCTGCAGCACAGGGAGTACCACACTGGTTATATTTTATACTGGTTATATTTTCCTTCTCATGGCCTGTGACACTCCTCATACTGCCCTGGTGATGTGGGGAGGGGAATCTCTTTTCTGAACTAGACCTTGTGACTGTTTAACTCTGTCTTGACCTCAACAGATACACAGACACAGCAGAACAACAACCCCTTTGGACGCTACTGACCTGTGGCACTTCAGCCTGATGCAGGAGGGAGACATCACTGTGGATGGATACAGCCTCTTCAGCCTGGCCCACTCTCTGGGGCAGCCCCCACCCTGTGTCCTTGTGTCCCCCAGTGCTGCTGCTGTCTGTCCCACAGGGAGATGCCAGGAGGAGCATTTTATTGTACAGAGAAAGTGTTTTTACTATCCAATTTCTACAAATGTTTATGGAGATCCCTTGTGGCTGATAGTCTCCCTTCCCACTTTGGTTTCAGTTTTTACTCAGTTTTTAGTATTTTTGTTAAAATAATGATTAAGACATTGTAAAATTTTGTACTTTATTTATACCAGATGAACTCCATACTGCAGACATTCTCGGATGAATACAGAGAGCTTACTTTGCAAACTGAGTGTGTATTCAGAGCCTGCCTTTCCTCCTCAGCACTCCTCCCAGTACAGCCCAGCAGCACCCTCCACACATGGTCTTCATCTCTTCCTCAATAGAACTAATGTCTGCATTTTTAGCTTTTGTGAAGGCTAAACAATTTCGTTTGGGAAGGAAAGCTCTTCCCTGTTTATTTCATAAGCTGGTGTTCACACACTTGCAAAGGTTTGTGCAAGCTTTGTAGGATTTTTATGTTGATTAAGGGCTTTACTGGTAGTCCTGTTGCATGTTCCACCAGGACACTGGTATAAAATGAAGAGGGACTTCTATTGCAGGGTAATTCTGAGCTCTAACCAGCCCAGCTTCCCCCACCACAGCACTTACAGAGATGCTCGAGCTCCTTATCTCTGCAGTCTAGGAGGAGCTGCAGACGGAGTGCGCTCACAGTGCTGCTTCTTGCTTCTCACCACAGCAAGGTTTGGCTGATAAGCACCAAGGTTCCTTTGTTAGCTCCTTCCTGACAGCCAGGGTGCTTTCTCTGCATGGGAAATGTGCATTCTGAACTTGTGCCCTGCTTAGTGCAGCCTGCTGGCATGAGCTCTGATCTTGGTGCTTGCTACTCCTGCTGTCTGTTGAAGCTGGAAGCCACCAGCACCTCTCTTCTCTCTAGATTCTTCCTCAGCAGTTGGACCTGTGATCCCTGTGGTAGCTTTGCTTTACTAGCCTCGTCCTTCTGTCCCATCTGTGTGGGATAGGGTGAGGCCACAAGGACTCAGCAAGGAGCTACACCTAATCTTCATCTGAGGGCAAATACTTCTGGAGGGTGGGCCACTGCATGAAGGTGAGCTCAGGGCACTGTGAGGGCTGGCAGTGCTCCTTGTCCTTGTTGATGGGCTGGTGTCTGCTGTCCCAAGAACTTTCCCTATCCTCAGTGGGAGCACAGGTGAAGCTGCTCTCTGCTGTCTGGGGCTTGCTTAGCACTACACCCTCTCCGTCCTGCTTGTCCCCAAACACCTGCACCTATGCCAGGTTCTTGCCATGTGGCTGCAGGACCATTGGAAGGTGTTGCTGGCCAGGCCTGATGGAGGGAACTGTTGTTCATGAGAACAGGGGCTTGCTGCCTCTGTGCATCCCTGCTTGTCCCCCTCCATGTAGATCAGCCTGAGCCGTCTGTTCCCTTCGTCTTCCCCCTGCCCCCAGGCTGCCCTGGCCAGGGACTCTGCTTGCCGGCAGCCCGTGCTGGGTGGCCCCGAGCTGGAAGCTGTGTCAGGCCACCCCTGCCCGGAGGGAGCCGTGGCTGCGGCAGGAGCGCTGTTTCCCTCATGCTGCCGGGGCGCGGAGGGGCCGCTGCCCGGGGACACTGGGCGCTGTCCCTGCCCACAACGTGCCCCAGTTCCTGGTGTGCACGGTCATGGCCGACACCCCCTCCTCTGCCGGCCTGGGCGGCAGCTGAGCCTGCGCCAAGCGGCATCTTGGATGCTCCTTCTGCATCGCTGCCGCGCCGGAGGTGGGAGGGGGCGGCTCTGCAGCAGCCGGAGCGGGCCGGGAGCAGCACGGCCTGGGGGCCCGACAGGGGTGCGGGGGGTGGGTGGCCTTGCACGGCAGCTGTGGTGACACGGCAGTGCTGCAGTGCCACAAAACCGAGCCGGGTGCTGAGCTGGGCTGTCAGATCCCCCCATCAGAGCTGCTGCTGTGGGCTCTGATGGGGGGAATCTGGCACCCCAGGAGCCACCCTGCCCTCCGGGGGGAAAGGGGATGACTTGTCCCTTCCAGGGTCTGCTGCTGCGGGACCCTTTATTGCACGGCCCAGCAACAGGGCTGGCTGGCCCTGCTGTTCCTCTGGCAAAAGGCTTCCCCCAGCTGTGTCAGCTGCTTGGCAGCCCAGGCCTGTGTGGGATGAGCAGCACTCCAGAGCTCTGCTGTGGTGACAGACGCCGGGCTGCCACAGTGTCCAAGATCCCACACAACCCTCGGTGGCTGCCCAGAGGTTCCCAGTGGGTGCAGGAGGTTCCAGGGGGACGTGGGGAGCGGCGCAGGAGGTGGCCACAGCACACAGGGCTGTGTGGGGAGCTGTGCTGTGCCTGGCCTGGCTGCGTGCCTTGCAGCTGCTGTGCTGCACATTAGCACTGAGCCGCGGCCGTTTTAAGCAGGGCTGACAGCTTCCAGCCCTTCTGCTCCTTCTCCGAGTCGTGGCTAAACGCTGCTTGTGACAGAGCCAGAGGCAACCGGGGGCATTTTCATACACACTGCCCATTGAGCAGTGTACACAGCTGCCCTGCTGCGGCCACCAGCGCAGGGAGGGGGCGGTGCGGGGTGTGCCTGTTTGATGCTGGGCTCCCTCAAGGCGATGCCACACGGGCTGTGCCCAGCAGCTGAGGAGAAGCCCGAGATTGAAACAAATCTTGATGCATTGTGGGGGATGGATGGACTGAAGAGGCTCTGCCTTACACACCCACCCCACCCAGCAGCCTAGCATGCAGGGTCCCCATGGACCATAGCCTGGGCAAAGGTGGCTTGTCAGGCACTGTCAGAACTGGTGTTGTGCAAAAAATCGATCACTGCTCAGTCAAGCAACTGAAGCTGGGCGTGGAGCAGCTGTGTGAGTACCCAGCTCTCCTGCAGGCACCACTGCAGCTGTGCTCCAAGATCCCATCCTGGACTGGTTTTGTTGGGCAGTGGGACCCAGGCAGCTATGCCTGATACCCTGCCTGCTGCAGGGTAGCTCAGCATCCGTCCAGGGCCACCTTCAAGATGCTGCTCAGAGCCAATGAGCCCTGGTAAGCACAGGGCAGGGTTGTGCAGCCATCCCAGGCAGTGCTGGACCATGTTGCCTGCTCAACGGCATTGTGGGCAGCAGCTTGCAGCTCACCCTCTATGCATTTTACATATATATATATATATATATAATAGGGTGAGCTATATTGGTATGCCCTATATACATCCTGTGTGTAACAGGCCAGCAACAAAATCAGTCAAGCTGCTGACCACCCATAAGCAGTCCCTGAGAGAGGTGGCAGGGCAGGAGAAGCAGGAAAGCTCTGCCCTGCCCTGCAGCAGCAGCTGGAAGGCACTGGGGCAGGTGAAGCCCAACCTGCACTGGGGTGCAGGGATCTCTCTGCCACTGCACATTCACAGACTCAGTGCAGGTGGCAGAGGTGTGTGGGAGAGATGAAATTAATTCCTGCCCTTCAGACTCTGCCATGCAAACATCTTAAACAGGAAACGGTGCCTGCTCTATGGAGGCATCGCAGCTGATGCTACCTTGGCAATGGCAGAGGGAGGCAGCAATCAGATACATCCATCAAGACCCAAATCCATGCCCTGCTTCAAATGATTTCTGTAATCCCATCAGGCAAGACTGAAACATTGCTATGGGCAGCGGCAGGCTGTAGGAGAGGCGGCTCCTGCCAGGAGGCCATGAGTGGGAGGAGAAAGTACCCCCATGCTGGGAGGGGGAATGACAGAGGTGCTGGGTCTCGCTGTGCGGTGCTGCTGGGAGCCTTTGGGTGGCTGCTGAGACTGAAGCCCGGTGCGTGGCAGGTCTGGGCCGGGCCCCAAGGCTGAGGCTGGGATGGGGCACCCCACGCTGAGCACCTGCTGAATGCTCCCCAGACCCGCTGGGCACTGCGGGGCAGTGCGAGAGGCGGGGACCGCTCCCCCGGCTGTGGGGAATGTGCCGGGGCTGAAGGGTGCTCCAGCTGCCGTGAGGTGTGCCGGGGCAGCAACACCCGGGGTGCAAAGGGACCCTTGCAGCGTGGCTGGGGCACGCACAGGCTGCAGTGGGGCAGGGTTCTGTATGCGCAGGACAGTGCAGGGTGCCCGGGGCCGTACCGGGATGCCCCCACAGATGGGGTCGTTCACTGGGGCGGTGCGGGGTGCCCCGGGCTGTGCAGGTGTCCCGGTCGGGAATGCGGGGGTGACCCGCTCCGCCCAGGGCCGATGGCAGAGCGGTGCCGTGAGC